>NC_056746.1:258170071-258295071 GCF_019279795.1 Protopterus annectens | reverse complement strand
TCGAGGAGGCCTTATCTTCCTCTTCCTCTCCAGCCAAGAGAAAGAAATCGTCGGCTCCGACCAGTAAGAAATCTAGGCAGGCTTCTCCATCGGCTCCACTGACTTCGGAGCCAAGTGCGGAACGGTCTGCCTCGATGCCTCCAGTCTTGACTCCTCTGGTTTTGGAGCCGATGGCTGGGGCTTCGAGAGGTGGGTCACCTTCATCGGCTCCACTGATTTTGGAGCCGATGAGGATTGCCGGCTCAGACTCTTCCCCTTCGGCACCGAAGCCCTCCTCGGCACCGAGGGAAATTGTTTTGGAATCTCCCTCGGCACCAATACTGGTCGAGTCTATTCGGAGCCGGTCCTCCAGTCCTTCGGAGCCGATGGAGAAGTCGGTTCGGGCCCGGTCGGTCTCCTCCCGATCTTCAAAGATGTCGGATTCGGACATCGACAGGGTGTTCCTAAGACTGTTTCAGTCTCCTGTATTCCAGAAATTAGTTTCGGCTCCAGCCCATTCGGCTTCGGAGCCAATGGCCCATCCTGTAGTTCTGGTTCCTACTCCAACAGCCTCGGCACCGTTGGAGCCGGTGCTGGTGGAGCCGATGGAGCTTTTCGGGTCGGCCCCGACCCTTACTCCAACCCCAGCTCTCGAGTCGGAGTTCGGTACACGGACCTCATCCGTCGGCCCTGGGGGGACGCTTCGGGACCGATGTTTTCCGTTCCGAGCCTTCCTCTCGGTGCGTCGGCTGCAGGGGTACCGTCTACTGTTGTGGCCACGGGGGTTGGACCTTCCCAGGACTCTGGCGGTCCGGCCTTCAGGGCCATGAGGAGTGCCTTGGCCAAATCTTCTTTGGCTACCTCCACGGTCTCACCAGCACCTTCCCTACACACGGAGACTGGGTCTTTGGTAGTCCCCCTGTCCCTAGACAGCGGAGCCCCGGGGCCTGAGGTCACCCCCAGTGGGGGTTCCCCCCCTCCTGGAGGTCCCTCTGAAGCTTCTTCAGAGGAACCCCCAAGGAAAAGACTGTGCAAGAGGAAGCATGTCGACTCCCCCGATGAGTCTCTCATGTCGGACACCGATCTTGATGATGCGGAGGGGTCCCCTAAGTCGTCCTCAGATGATGTCTCCTTTGCAGACATCTTGGAAGCCCTCAAACAACGAGGCGGCTGGCATTCCAAACCCCCTTCCGCTGACGAGTCAGTGTTCCTCAAGGCCTTTGGGGCTCAGCCCTCCGCCTCCTGGGTGTCTCCGCCCTTCGATGAGCTCCTAGATTTGATCTGTCGAAGGGCGTGGGAACATCCAGACTCTGTGGAACCGGTGCCTGCTCGCCCAAATAAGTTCTTATCAGCACCCCCAGAGAAGGAGTTTTTGACCAAAGGTGTGGCTGTAGATGCCTTGGTGGTGGCATCTGCTACCCAACAAGATGTAGCAGAGGCTTCGACGTCCGTCCATCCTCCTAATAAGGAGTCTAGGAGCATGGATCGGTACGGGAAGCACACCCTCAGTTCAGCGGCCTTTACCTTAAGGTCCCTGAACTATTTAATGTACTTCACTAGATTTCAGAGGGATCTGATCAAGGAGCTTTCAGATACCCTCTTGGGTAACCTACCTGAGCAGCTGGCCCAGACGGTTGGCTCTCAGCTGGCTATGCTGTCATCGATATCAAACTCGTCCATGAGGCTCATTTCATATGCAGCCGAGGGGGCGAGTAGAGCGGCGGGTACGGGTGTTGCTCTACGGAGGCAAGCCTGGCTCCGCCTGTGTAATTTTGCAGAAGCCTTTAAGTCTTCCTTTGCCGACGCTCCCTTTGATGTGTCCTCTTTGTTTGGACCCAAGGTAAAGGACACATTGACCCGCTGCGAGCAAGAAGGTAAGACTTTGACTGCCGTAGGGGCACGATTTTCCACTCCTTTTCGGCCTTACCCCAAGGCTAAAAGAGGAGGGAAAATGTGGTTCCGTAAATCCCAGAAGTCTTATCCCTCACAGCAGGACGATCCCCCTTCTAGAGGCAGAGGAGGGGGAACTTTTTCTGGAAGACGCCGTCCCAGAGGCGGCAGAGGCCCCCGCAACACTGGAGACCGCGAGTCCTTTCGTGGCTCTTCAGCCTTCCACAATCCCTGAAGGATTGCCCGACTGTGCAGCTCCGGAGCCAGTCGGGGGTCGTTTTTCGAGGCACCTAAAAGCCTGGGAAGGTATCACTCAGGACCGATGGGTGCTTCGAATCATCGCCGGAGGTTACAACATTCCCTTTTCACACCCCCCACCGCCGTCCAAGAAAATCCCGGACTCGCCACCCAGTCAACGGGAAATCGCAGCATTGGAAATCTCAAAGCTGCTTCAAAAAGGAGCCATCCAACCGGTCCCCGCAGACCAGATCGGATTAGGGACTTACTCAAGGTTCTTTTTAGTGCCAAAAGACCGGGACTTGAGGCCCATTTTGGATCTCAGCATCCTAAATCGATCAGTCAAAAAGTCCAAGTTCCGAATGGTCACCTTACAATCCATTCTCCCACTGCTGGAGAAAGGTGTTTGGATGTGCTCCATAGATCTCAAGGACGCCTATTATCACATCCTGATAGATCAGGCGTCCAGGAGACATTTGCGCTTCAGCCTGGGAGACAGTCATTTTCAGTTCTGCGCACTGCCCTTTGGTCTCACCACAGCCCCCAGGGTGTTCACCAAATGTTTGGGGGTCGTGACTGCTCACCTGAGGAGTCTAGGATTCCAGGTGTTTCCGTATCTGGACGACTGGCGCCTAACTGCCACCTCCAGGTGTCTACTATTGCAGAACCTACAAGCCACCATATCACTAGGCACCTCCCTTGGAATTACCTTCAATTGGCCAAAGTCTGTGTTGCTGCCATCTCAGCGCATAAGGTTCATCGGAGCAGAGATAGACTGAAACCAAATGTGGGTCTATCTTCCTACAGAAAGGATACAGACTATACAGGCTCAAGTCCGAGCCTTGCTTCTCAGATCCAAAGCTCCAGCCAGGATAGTCCTGCAGCTATTAGGTTCTATGTCGGTCACTGTTCTCCTAGTCCCCTTAGCAAGATTGCATATGAGAATTCTCCAGTGGCTCCTATCGACACAGTGGTCCTTTCAGGATCTCCCTCTCAGTCACCTCATACGGATCACGGAAACTTGCAAACGGGACCTTCGCTGGTGACTGGTGCCCTCCAATCTGGATCAGGGACGACCCTTTGTTCCACCTCCTCCTATGGCCACATTGACGGACGCCTCCCAGATGGGGTGGGGGGGGCATTACCTGGGCAGGTCAGCCCAAGGCAAATGGCATTCAGAAGAGAGTCTCCTTCATATCAACTTTTTAGAAATGAGGGCGGTGTTTCTGTCTCTACAAGCCCTCCACGATTACCTCCCTCAGGGCGTAATTGCCATTCACTCCGACAACATGTCAGTAGTCTGGTATCTGAACAAGCAGGGAGGGACCAGATCCTACCCCCTTTGCAGAGAGGCCATGAGAGTTTGGGAATGGGCAGTGGCGACCAGACGTTTTCTGGTAGCGACTCATATCCCTGGCAAGTCCAACGTGATAGCCGACAGACTAAGCAGAACTATTCTCTCTCCTCACGAGTGGTCTCTGAACGATGCAGTGACAACTCAGATCTTCAGCAGATGGGGAACTCCTTGTTGCGACCTCTTTGCAACCCCGCTGAGCGCGAAGTGCAGAAAGTTCTTCTCTCTCACTCCTGCTCTGGGGGAGAGTCCTTTGGACGCATTAGCCCATCCTTGGCCCACCGGCTTGCTATACGCCTTCCCTCCAGTTCCCCTCCTTCCCAGAGTGATCCAGAAGGCGTCTCACTTGGCGAGCAAAATGATTTTAGTTGCCCCTTACTGGCCTCGTCGGGTATGGTTCCCCTATCTTCGGAAATATGCACTGGACGGTCCATGGTTCCTGGATCAGATCCCAGACCTATTAATTCATCAGTCGGGACAACTCCATCAGTCCCTTCACACTTTGAAGTTAACAGCTTGGCTCCTCCTCTTCCGACTATAGTCAGGAATCATACTTTAGACCCAGAAGTCATATATATCTTATCATCGGCCCACAAGTCTGCCACTAAGAAATTGTATACTAGCAAATGGAAGAGATTTGCTATTTGGGCTCAACTCCGGGTCTGGATCCCATCACTGTTCCGGTATCGGAAGTCCTGAAATTTCTAACTTCCCTATTCAATCAAGGTTCTTCAGTCTCTACCATCAAGGTCCAATTGGCAGCTATTTCCAATTTTCATGAATCTATAAACCCACCTTTAATGAGCAACAGATTGTGTAAAACCTTCATGAAAGGTGCTGCTTTACGACCTCCGATTTCTCATCCTGCTCCTCCGTGGGATCTCGATGTGGTATTACGTGCCTTAACCTCCTCCCCCTTCGAACCGGCAGCAACATGTGATTTTAAATTTCTTTCTTGGAAAACTGCCTTTCTGGTCGCGATTACTTCTGCCAGAAGGGTTTCAGAGCTTCAAGCTCTATCTGTAAAACCACCGTACCTGGTTTTTCACAAAGATAGAGTATCCCTCAGGCCTAATCCATCCTTTGTCCCTAAAGTTTATTCCAGTTTTTGCCTGCAACAGTCATTACAACTTCCAGTTTTCTTTCCAAAGTACTCAAACAAAGCAGAATACATCTTCCACACATTGGATGTTCACAGGCAATTGCATTTCTATTTAGACAGGACCCAACAAACAAGGAAAACAGATCAATTGTTTGTGTCCTTTTCGGATAATAAATTGGGCAAATCCGTCACAAAGGTCACTATTGCCAAATGGATAAGGGACTGTATTAGTCAGGCTTATTCCTCTTCTAATAAAGAGCTTACAACCTCTGTCAAAGCTCACTCTACAAGAGCTATGGCTACTTCAATAGCATTCCATTCTAAGCTTGCCATTAGTGACATTTGTGCTGCGGCTACGTGGTCTTCCCCGCACACCTTCACTTCCCACTACAAATTGGATGTGGCATCTCGGGGGCGAGCTTCATTTGGTT
Organism: Protopterus annectens; assembly: GCF_019279795.1. Taxonomy (NCBI): domain Eukaryota; kingdom Metazoa; phylum Chordata; order Ceratodontiformes; family Protopteridae; genus Protopterus; species Protopterus annectens. The sequence continues at coordinate 258,290,078 of NC_056746.1, read as the reverse complement.
CCACAGTGCTCAGGAGTGTTTTCCAGTGAGCCACCCAGGAATTAGGTGCTAGGGACGCTGTCCCATCAGTACAGAATGTAGGCGAGATAGGATCACATAACATCTTTCAGTTATGTACTTACCATAACTTTAGATGTTTGGGATCCATCTCGCCTACATTCCTAATAACCCACCCTCCTTCCCCCTACCTTGGAGATCAGAAGAGATCGGACGGTCTGAATTCTATTGTTTCATCTTGAAACATCTGGCAATGTTATAAAACAGTTATGCGTGTGTGCATGAATGCGGACAAACAAGATCTGGGGGATTAGTGGTGGTGCATCCTGGGATAGAGAACAGCTCAGCCAATAAGAGGCTTTGCTCTATAGCATAGCGTGCCGAGTCGGAGCCGAGGATCAGCTCTGAGCCCATCAGTACAGAATGTAGGCAAGATGGATCCCAAACATCTAAAGTTATGGTAAGTACATAACTAAAAGATGTTAAGTTGTCAATCTCGCCTTTATTCTTGCTTGATGGGTTTGGAGCCGATCCTCGGCTCTGACTCGGCACTTTGCTAAGCTCGAGAGTCACTTTTACCAGCTCGAGGCAGCCCCATATCCCATGATGCAAGGCGGTAAGTACTCAGATCTCGTTTGCCGCTTCGCTGATGAGGTCCTCCTTTTACCAGCTCCTGGTAAGTGTTTAAATTTAAACTGCTTTAGCCCCTTTTAGACTATTTTTTCTTCTCTCGGAGCCGAAAAGTTATTAGCTCCGACTGGATCAGTGGGTTTGTCGGCTCCGATGGTTCCTTCGAGGAAGAGGTCCAGGTCCCCCTCTTTGGAACCGATTCTGTCAGCTCCGGCCTCACCTCTTCTTTCGGAACGGAGCCATCGGAGCCGATCATCTAGGTCGTCCAGATTATCTGACCATGATTTAGAGAGGGTGGTAAGTAGATTATTAAAATCACAGGCACTAGACCAGATGCTTCATAGTCCATCTCAACAGACGACTATTAGTCCACACCCTCTTCAACTTCCTCCTTCAGCTCTACCCCAGAGTTTGGAGCTGGAGTCTACGGGGATAGTTACGGCTATGGCTGAGGGGCAGATACCCCCCCCTTCTGCACCCTCGGCATCTACTCTTATCTCCTCCTCGAGACCTTCCTTGGAGGGATTCGGTGGTCGGGCTTCCCTGGTCTCCTCCGAGGGGGTGAGTGGCATCGGACCCTTGTCCGACCCCGCTCTTCCCCTTGGAGCTCCGGCCCCGGTGAGCTCGGCTCCGACATCTGCCTCGGAGCCTTCCCTTTCGGTGGGCCCGGGAGTCCCAGTTTCTTTGGAACGGGTTCTCTCGAATCTCCCTGGGAGGGGGGCCTTCGAGGTGATGAAGAGTGTACTGGCCACTGGGCTCAGTCAGCAGTCTATTCCCTTAGCTCCTCCCTCTACAGTGCCTGTCGATATCTCTTCCATCTCTCTTGCTCCCGGACCTAGAGATCCACCGCCTCAGGTTTCCCCATTGGGAAGAACCCCCTCTTCCGAGGATTCTCCTGACCAGTCAGGAGATCCTCCGCGCAAGAGGACTTGTAAGAGGAAACACCTGGACTCCCCTGAGTCTACCACTTCAGATACCGACTTAGATGAGTCGGAGGGATCCCCAAGATCCCCCTCTGAGGATGTCTCCTTTTCAGACATCCTAGAACTCCTAAAACAGAGGGGAAACTGGCCCTCCATAAATCCCTCCGAGGATGAGTCGGTATACCTAGAGGCGTTTGGATCTCGACCCTCCACCTCCTGGGTGTCTCCACCTTTCGACCCCCTTATGGAGGTTATTGCTCGAAAGGCTTGGGCTGCTCTGGATTCTGTAGAGCCAGTTCCTAGGAGGCCGTCCAAATTTATTACAGCCCCTTCTGAAAAACAATTCCTTACAAAAGGTGTGCCTGTTGATGCCATGGTGGTGGCGGCCGCCACTAAGAAAGAACTTGCAGATCCTTCCGTACCAGTCCATCCTCCTAATAAGGATTCTAAGACCATGGATAGGTATGGTAAGCGGATGTTCTCCTCAGCGACCTTTGCCATGCGTTCGCTGAACTATTTATGTCACTTCACCAGACTCCAAAGGGACATCCTTAAGGAACTAGGTGAAGTAGTGCAGGATCCTACGGCTGCAGGGGCTCAAGAAAAGATTGCTTCTCAGCTAGGAATCCTTAATTCTATAGCTAACTCCTCCATGCGACTGATCTCGTATGCAGCAGATGGAGCGAGTAGAGCCGCGGGTACAGGTGTGGCTCTTAGACGTCAATCCTGGATGCGGCTCTGTAATTTTGCAGATCCCTTTAAGGCGTCCTTCATGAATTCTCCGTTTGATGGGTCAGCTTTGTTTGGCCCTCAAGTGAAGGATACATTGACCAGGTGTGAGCAGGACGGCAAGACTCTTTCTGCCGTAGGGGTCCGTTTTTCTACTCCCTCTAGACCTTACCCCAAAGGTCAGAAGGGCAGAAAAATGTGGTTCCGTAAATCCCAGGGAGTCACGCCGGACGCACGTGGTCAGTTTACCCCTAGAGGCAGAGGGGGTAATAATAACAGACGCCACTCTAGAGGCAGAGGGGGTCCACAAAACCAGGGAAGCAGAGAGCCTCTCTCTGACAAGCCCTTCCAGCATCCCTGAGATGTTGCCCGACTGTCCATCCTTGGAGGCAGTCGGGGGAAGACTATCGCTGTACCCAGAAGCCTGGCATTCCCTCTCTCAAGACAGATGGGTACAGTCGATCATATCCGAGGGTTACAAGATTCCTTTCGAGGAAAGTCCTTTCACTCACAAAAATTCCCTTCCAGATGTGCCACCCGGTCTAAGGGAAATTGCAGAGTTAGAAGTATCAAAGCTTCTACAAAAAAGGGCCATTCAGCCAGTTACAACAGACCATTCAGAGCCCGGAATCTAGTCAAGATTCTTTTTGGTCCCCAAAAAGACGGGAGACTGGAGACCAATATTGGATCTCAGCAGACTCAAGAAGTCTGTGAGGAAGACAAGATTTCAAATGGTCACACTTCAATCAATTTTGCCCTTCCTAGACAAGGACAACTGGATGTGCTCAATAGATCTTCAGGACGCGTACTATCACATAAAAATTCACAGACACTCCAGAAGGTTTCTCCGCTTTTGGCTGGGGTCCAGTCATTTTCAATTCAGAGCCCTGCCCTTTGGTCTCACTACAGCCCCCAGAGTGTTCACCAAATGTATGGCAGTGGTCACGGCTCACCTGAGACGTCAAGGATTCCAGGTGTTTCCGTATCTCGATGACTGGCTCCTTTCAGCCACCACCAGGCATCAACTTCTTCAAGCCAGGGATTACTCCCTAAATCTCTGCACTCAATTAGGAATTTCGATCAACTACGAAAAATCCTCCTTATTGCCCTGCCAGTCTATTACTTTCATAGGCGCAAACTTAAACACTGTTCGGATGTCAGCAACCCTCACAGACCAAAGAATCTCAGATATCCAAAGTCACGTGAGGATCATCCTTGCCAGCAAAAAGGTGCAAGCCAGAATGGTTCTGAAGGTGTTGGGCCTCATGGCTGCGGCCATTACCCTTCTTCCCCTGGCCCGCTTCTACACGCGTCTTCTTCAATGGATGTTGTTCACCCAGTGGTCTTACCAACAACTTCCCATGCGTCACCAAATCCTGGTGACACAAATTTGCAAGAATCATCTATCATGGTGGATTTCTTCTCCCCAGATTCATCAAGGCAGACCCTTTGTATCCCCAGCCCCGGTAGCCACAGTCACTACGGACGCCTCCCTGATCGGGTGGGGGGGTCATTATCAGGGCAGGATGGTTCATGGGACGTGGCAACCGTTCGAATACCACCTGCACATAAATGTCCTAGAGATGAGAGCAGTGCTTTTAACGTTGCAAGCCCTCAACGACTTTCTTCCCTTGGGAACAATTGCAGTTCACACAGACAACATGTCTGTAGTATGGTATATCAACAAACAGGGCGGAACCAAGTCCTACCCCTTGTGGCGAGAAGCTCTCAGACTTTGGCAATGGGTGATCTCCTCTCATCGGTTTCTGGTAGCAACGCATATCCCTGGGAAAACCAACATTCTAGCGGACAGATTGAGCAGAGCTGTTCTCATGCCTCACGAGTGGTCTCTCAAACAATCTATAGTGGAGGAGATTTTTCTAGAATGGGGCCGCCCATGTTGCGATCTTTTTGCTACTCCCCAAAACAGCAAATGCCCATACTTCTTTTCTCTCTTCCCACTGCCAGGCCATCCCCTCAGAGACGCTCTAACCCAGGATTGGCCCCAGGGACTTCTTTATGCTTTTCCTCCCTTCCCGTTGATTCCACAAGTACTCCAGAAAGCCACCATTTTCAGAGCCAAAATGATTCTCATTGCTCCCTATTGGCCTCGACAAATTTGGTTTCCGTTCCTCCATCGTCACCTTTTGGTGCAGCCGTGGCATCTGGACCCAGTGCCAGACCTTCTGATTCACCAGTCGGGTCATCTGCATCGGTCTATTCGTTCTCTCAACCTCACAGCGTGGTTGCTCCACTTCCTTCCTTAGCCAGGCTTCCTATGATCTCTAATCCTGTTAGGGATATCATAGTGGCTTCCCTTAAATCCTCTACTAGAAGGATTTATACCAGCAAGTGGAAACGCTTCTCTTGTTGGGCAAAAGCTAAAAATATAGATCCTTTTACTGCCCCTGTTCAAGCAGTTTTGGATTTCTTAGCGGAAATCTTTCACTCGGGCTCTTCATCTTCCATGGTCAAAGTTCAGTTGGCTGCTATCTCGAACTTTCATGTCGGGTTTGCAGATCACAACATTATGTCCCACAGGCTTTGTAGAGCCTTTCTAAAAGGAATTTTTCTCCTGAAACCTCCAGTCAGGAGTCCTCCTCCTCAATGGGACCTAAATCTAGTGCTGACATCCTTAATTCTTCCTCCCTTCGAGCCAGCTGTTTCATGTTCCCTGAAATTTCTTTCATGGAAAACACTCTTCCTTGTTGCTATTACCTCGGCAAGTAGAGTGTCAGAACTTCATGCTCTCTCTGTTCGTCCCCCTTATTTGGTCTTCCACAAAGACAGGTTATCCTTGAGAACTAATCCAACCTTTTTACCTAAGGTGGCCTCGAAAAATAATTTGAACCAATCTATTGACCTCCCTGTATTTTTCCCTAATTACTCAAACAGATCGGAACAAAAATTACATTATCTTGATGGTCACCGCCTACTCAGATATTATTTGGACAGAACAAAACAATTCAGAAAATCCGATCAGCTCTTTCTTTCTTATGCTGATAACAAGAAAGGCCTTCCTGTCTCCAAAGTGACCTTATCTAGATGGCTTTCTTCCATCATCTCTGAAATCTATCAGCTCAGGGGAAAACAGCTGTGCTCAAAACCTAAAGCGCATTCAACCAGAAGCTTAGCCACTTCCACAGCTTTTCAGGCTAGACTTCCATTAGACACTATTTGTGCAGCAGCCACTTGGGCCACTCCTCATACCTTTGTTTCTCATTACAAATTGGATTTGGCCTCCAGGGATAGAGCCAGTTTTGGCTCTACAGTTCTCAAGAGTCTGTTCCATTGAGCCACCCAGGATAGAGGTGCTAGGGACGCGGTCCCATCAAGCAAGAATGAAGGCGAGATTGACAACTTAACATTGAGAAGTTTTGTACCTACCATAACGTTCCATGTTAGTTGTCTTCTCTCGCCTTCTTTCTTGCGACCCTCCCTCCTGCCCCCTGGCCTGGACAGACCTTTTTCTCCCTTTATGGAAGAATACTTCTTAAGACCAGCTAGTTCTGGTCTACCTTAAAGCCCATCCTTTAGGCTTTTTGCCTTTCTTTCCTTTTGGGAAGTTTTTTGTGCTAGATGTTATTGCCTATAGGTACCAAACGAGATCTGGGTACTTACCGCCTTGCATCATGGGATATGGGGCTGCCTCGAGCTGGTAAAAGTGACTCTCGAGCTTAGCAAAGTGCCGAGTCGGAGCCGAGGATCGGCTCCAAACCCATCAAGCAAGAAAGAAGGCAAGAGAAGACAACTAACATGGAACGTTATGGTAGGTACATAACTTCTCAATGTTAAGTTGTCAATCTCGCCTTCATTCTTGCTTGATGGGTTCGGAGCCGATCCTCGCCCACTGCACTGCTAAGCTCGAGCCACTTTACCAGCACGAGGCAGCCCCATATCCCATGATGCAAGGCGGTACCCAGATCTCGCTTCGCTGATGAGGTCCTCCTTTTACCAGCTCCTGGTAAGTGATTTATACACTACTGCTTTTGCCCCTTTTTCGATTTAAACTTAATTTTAAACTTAATTTTAATAGTTTTAGACTAGTTTTAGTCCTTTTCTGACTAGAATTCCCTCTCTCCTTTAAAGTTTTTAGTCAGGCCTTCTCCCGTCCCATCCCCCCCCTTGTTAGGGTGTGTGTGTGTGAGAGAATAGTTTTTCTTATTTTTGGGATATATTTCTTGGACATGTGTTGTGTGTGTGTGTTTTACACCATGTCTAAGGAAAGGGTCTCAGGCTTTAAGAAGTGTGACTCGTGCTGTCAGAAGATGTCTCTGACAGACTGTCACACTTCTTGCCTATACTGCCTGGGACCTCTCCACCTGCAGGACTCCTGTGCGATTTGTCATTCTTTCAGCCAGAGAGTCCTGCAGGAAAGGAAAAACAAGCTGATTTTGAGGGGCCTACTTAAACCGGAGGGCTCTCCGGCTAAGTCGGCTCCAACCAAGGCTTCCAAGTCTTCCAAGGCCCAGGCTTCTGTGTCCAAGCCTGCGGCCTCGGCTCCGACTCTTTCATAGTCGAGATCGGCTCCGGCTGGAGCCGATCCTGGTTTGCATAAACCTTCGGCACCGATGGCTATCGATGCCGATTCTGGTTCGGTCACATCGGTGTCGGCGCCGATCGGTTCCGATCACCATGTGGCTCAGGCTTCAGTGTCGGCTCCGACCGGCTCCGACACCCTTACTTTTATGTCTGTATCGGCTCCGGCCAGAGCCGATGCATCGAAACTTTCTGTCGGTGCCGTTAAGTTGTCGGCTCCGACAGTTTCCATAGTTTCTTCGGCTCCGATGGTTCCTTCGAGGAAGAGGTCCAGGTCCCCTTCCTTGGAGCCGATACTCTCGGCTCCGGCTTCTCCTCTCCTCTCGGAACGGAGCCATTGGAGCCGATCATCCAGGTCATCCAGGCTTTCTGACCATGATTTAGAGAGGGTGGTCAGTAGATTGTTGAAATCACAGGCACTGGCCCAGATGCTAAATAGTCCGTCTCAACAGACGACTATTAGTCCACACCCCATTGCAGTTCCTCCTTCGACTCTACCCCAGAGTTTGGAGTTGGAGTCTTCGGGAATGGTTTCTGCTAGGGCTGAGGGACAGATACCCCCTCCTTTTGCTCCTTCAGCCTCTACTCTTATCTCCTCTTCGAGACCTTCCTTAGAGGGATTCGGTGATCGGGCTTCCCTGGTCTCCTCCGAGGGGGTGAGTGGCATGGGACCCTTGTTCGACCCCACTCTTCCCCTTGGAGCCTCGGCCTTGGTGAGCTCGGCTCCGACATCTGCCTCGGAGCCTTCCCTTTCGGTGGGCCCTGGAGTTCCTGGTTCTTCGGAACGGGTTCTCTCGGACCTCCCTGGGAGGGGAGCCTTCGAGGTGATGAAGAGTGTGCTGGCCACTGGACTCAGCCAGCAGTCTGTTCCCTTAGCTCCTCCCTCTATGGTGTCTGTCGATATCTCTGCCACTTCTCTTGCTCCCGGACCCAGAGATCCTCCGCCTCAGGTTTCCCCACTGGGAATATCCCCCTCTTCCGAGGATTCTCCTGATCAGTCAGGAGAACCTCTGCGAAAGTGGACCTGTAAGAGGAAACACGTAGACTCCCCCGAGTCTATCACTTCAGATACTGACTTAGACGAGTCAGAGGGATCCCCAGGATCCCCCTCTGAGGATGTCTCCTTTTCAGACATCCTAGAACTCCTTAGACAGAGGGGAAACTGGCCCACCAATAATCCCTCTGAGGATGAGTTGGTATACCTGGAGGCGTTTGGATCTCGGCCCTCCACCTCCTGGGTGTCTCCGCCTTTCGACCCCCTTATGCAGGTTATTGCTCGAAAGGCTTGGGCTGCTCCTGACTCTGTAGAGCCAGTCCCTAGGAGGCCTTCTAAATTTATTACTGCCCCGTTGGACAAGCAGTTCCTCACGAAAGGTGTCCCTGCTGATGCCATGGTGGTGGCGGCTGCCACTAAGAAGGAACTTGCAGATCCTTCCGTACCTGTCCATCCTCCTAATAAGGACTCTAGGACCATGGATAGGTATGGTAAGCGGATGTTCTCTTCAGCGACCTTTGCTATGCGTTCGCTGAACTACCTATGTCACTTCACCAGACTCCAGAGGGATATCCTTAAGGAGCTAGGTGAAGTAGTACAGGATCCTACAGCTGCAGGGGCTCAAGAAAAAATTGCTTCGCAGCTAGGAACCCTTAATTCTATTGCTAACTCCTCCATGCGACTGATATCATATGCTGCAGATGGAGCGAGTAGGGCCGCAGGTACAGGTGTGGCTCTTAGACGCCAAGCCTGGATGCGGCTCTGTAATTTTGCAGATCCCTTTAAGGCGTCCTTCACAAACTCTCCCTTTGATGGCTCAGCTTTGTTTGGTTTTCAAGTGAAGGAAACGTTGACCAGGTGTGAGCAGGACGGCAAGACTCTTTCTGCCGTAGGGGTCCGTTTTTCCACCCCTTCTAGACCTTACCCCAAAGGGCAGAAGGGTGGCAAAATGTGGTTCAGCAAATCCCAAGGAGTCACGCCGGATTCATGTGGTCAGTTTTCCCCTAGAGGCAGAGGGGGTAACAATAACAGACGCCGCTCTAGAGTCAGAGGGGGTCCACAAAACCAGGGAAGCAGAGAGCCTCTCTCTGACAAGCCCTTTCAGCATCCCTGAGATGTTGCCCGACTGTCCATCCTTGGAGGCAGTCGGGGGAAGACTATCGCTGTACCCAGAAGCCTGGCGTTCCCTCACTCAAGACAGATGGGTACAGTCGATCATATCCGAGGGTTACAAAATTCCTTTCGAGGAAAGTCCTTTCTATCACTCAAATTCCCTTCCAGATGTACCACCCGGTCTAAGGGAAATTGCAGAGTTAGAAGTCTTAAAACTTCTGCAAAAAAGAGCCATTCAGCCAGTTACAACAGATCATTCAGAGCCCGGAATCTACTCAAGGTTCTTTTTGGTAAGACGGGAGACTGGAGACCAATATTGGATCTCAGCAGACTCAACAAGTCTGTGAGGAAGACAAGATTCCGAATGGTCACTCTTCAGTCAATTCTGCCCTTCTTACAGAAGGACAACTGGTTGTGCTCAATAGATCTTCAGGATGCATACTATCACATAAAAATTCACAGACGCTCCAGGAGATTTCTCCGCTTTCGGCTGGGGTCCAGTCATTTCCAGTTCAGAGCCCTGCCCTTTGGTCTCACTACAGCCCCCAGAGTGTTCACCAAATGTATGGCAATGGTAACGGCTCACCTGAGACGTCAAGGATTCCAGGTGTTTCCGTATCTCGACGACTGGCTCCTTTCAGCCACCACCAGGCATCAGCTTCTTCAAGCCAGGGATTATACAATAAATCTTTGCTCTCAATTGGGCATCTCGATCAACTCAGGAAAATCCTCCTTATTGCCCTGCCAGTCTATTACTTTCATAGGCGCAAACTTAGACACTGTTCGGATGTCAGCTACCCTTACAGATCAAAGAATCTCAGACATTCAAAGTCACGTCAGGATCATTCTAGCCAGCAAGAAGGTACAGGCCAGAATGGTTCTAAAGGTGTTGGGCCTCATGGCTGCGGCCATTACCCTTCTTCCCCTGGCTCGCTTCCATATGCGCCTTCTTCAGTGGATGTTGTTCACTCAGTGGTCTTACCAACAACTTCCGATGCGTCACCAGATACTGGTGACACCGATATGCAAGAATCATCTTGCTTGGTGGATTACTTCTCCCCAGATTCACCAAGGCAGACCCTTTGTACCCCCATCCCCGGTAGCCACTGTCACTACGGATGCCTCCCTGATCGGGTGGGGGGGGCATTATCAGGGCAGGATGGTTCATGGGACGTGGCAACCTTTCGAATACCACCTGCACATAAATGTCCTAGAGATGAGAGCAGTGCTTTTAACGTTGCAAGCCCTCAACGACTTTCTTCCCTTGGGGACAATTGCAGTCCACACAGACAACATGTCTGTAGTGTGGTATATCAACAAACAGGGCGGAACCAAGTCCTACCCCTTGTGTCGAAGCGCTCAGACTTTGGCAATGGGCGATCTCCTCTCATCGGTTTCTGGTAGCAATGCATATCCCTGGGAAAACCAACATTTTAGCGTACAGATTGAGCAGAGCTATTCTCATGCCTCACGAGTGGTCTCTCAAACAATCTATAGTGGAAGAGATTTTTCTGGAATGGGGTCGCCCATGTTGCGATCTTTTTGCTAGTCCCCAAAACAGCAAATGCCCAGATTTCTTCACTCTCTTCCCACTGTCAGGCCATCCCCCAAGAGACGCTCTGACCCAGGATTGGCCCCAGGGACTTCTTTATGCCTTTCCTCCTTTTCCTCTGATCCCTCAAGTTATCCAGAAAGCAACCGTTTTGAGAGCCAAAATGATTCTCATTGCTCCTTATTGGCCTCGACAAATTTGGTTTCCGTTCCTCCATCGTCACCTTTTGGTGCAGCCGTGGCATCTGGACCCAGTGCCAGATCTTCTGATTCACCAATCCGGTCAGCTGCACAGGTCTATCCCTTCTCTCAACCTCACAGCATGGTTGCTCCACTTCCTTCCTTAGCCAGGCTTCCTATGATCTCTAACCCTGTTAGAGACATCATAGTAGCTTCCTTAAAATCCTCCACTAGGAGGATTTATACTAGCAAATGGAAATGTTTTTCTTATTGGGCTAAAGCCAAAAATATTGATCCCTTCACTGCTCCAGTACAAGCAGGTTTGGATTTCTTAGCGGAGATTTTTCACGCGGGCTCCTCTTCCTCCACAGTCAAAGTTCAATTGGCCGCTATCTCGAACTTTCATGTCGGGTTCGCAGATCACAACATTATGTCCCACAGGCTTTGTAGAGCCTTCTTGAAAGGAATCTTCCTCCTAAAACCTCCAGTTAGGAGTCCTCCTCCTCAATGGGACCTAAATTTAGTGCTGACATCCTTGATTCTTCCTCCCTTCGAGCCAGCTGTTTCTTGTTCCCTGAAATTTCTTTCATGGAAAACTTTATTCCTGGTTGCTATTACTTCTGCTAGGAGGGTGTCTGAACTTCATGCTCTATCTGTTCACCCCCCCTATTTGGTCTTCCACAAAGATAGGGTATCATTGAGAACTAATCCGACCTTTTTGCCTAAGGTCGCCTCAAAGACTAATTTGAATCAGGCTATTGATCTCCCTGTATTTTTTCCAAACTATGCAAACAGATCGGAACAAAAATTGCATTATCTTGATGTCCACCGCCAACTCAGATATTATTTGGACAGAACAAAACAATTCAGGAAATCCGATCAACTCTTTGTTTCCTATGCTGATAACAAGAAAGGCCTTCCTGTCTCAAAAGTGACCTTGTCTAGATGGCTTTCTTCTGTCATCTCTGAAATTTATCAGCTCGGGGAAAACAGCTGTGCTCGAAACCTAAAGCACATTCAACCAGAAGCTTAGCCACTTCCACAGCTTTTCAAGCTAGACTTCCTTTGGACACTATTTGTGCAGCAGCCACTTGGGCCACTCCTCATACATTTGTTTCCCATTACAAATTGGATTTGGCCTCCAGGGATAGAGCCAGTTTTGGCTCTACAGTTCTCAAGAGTCTGTTCCATTGAGCCACCCAGGATAGAGGTGCTAGGGACGCGGTCCCATCAAGCAAGAATGAAGGCGAGATTGACAACTTAACATTGAGAAGTTATGTACCTACCATAACGTTCCATGTTAGTTGTCTTCTCTCGCCTTCTTTCTTGCGACCCTCCTTCCTTCCCCAGGCCTGGACAGACCTTTCTCTACAAGGAATTATGCTTCTGAAGTCCATACAAAGCTGGTCCTTCTACCATCCTTCAGGTTTTTTCTCTCCTTCTTTCTTCCTTTGGGAAGTTTTTATGCTAGGTGCTATTGCCTTTTGTTATCAAACGAGATCTGGGTACTTACCGCCTTGCATCATGGGATATGGGGCTGCCTCGAGCTGGTAAAAGTGACTCTCGAGCTTAGCAAGTGCCGAGTCGGAGCCGAGGATCGGCTCCGAACCCATCAAGCAAGAAAGAAGGCGAGAGAAGACAACTAACATGGAACGTTATGGTAGGTACATAACTTCTCATTATCACTGTTTGAATGTTCTAAAAAATGTGCAGTATTCCTATGCTGTCTATACATATTACAAGTTCCATCTGTACCCTCAGTGGTGGAATTAATAGTTCCTAAGGTTATATTTTTACTATATCTAACCAAATTAGGATCATACCCCCTGTTTAAAAATAAGATTTCCAAGCGTTCTGCTTCCTTTAATAAAATTTCTTTATCTCTACATAATCTAGTCAACCTAGTGTATTGACTCTTAATGATACCCGAAAAAATGTATCTAGGATGCATACTGCTATAACTTAATATAGTGTTCTTCCAACAGGGTTTCCTGTATAAAGATGAAACTAATTTCTTTTCATGATTAAACGTAAGACTAACATCTAAAAAGTTTATGGTGTCCTTTGAATATTCAGCTGTAAATCTCAAAGATTGTGTAGTGGACTCAAGATACTTGAGGAATTCCTGAAATTCTATAATTGTACCTTCCCATGCAATGATGACATCATCAACAAACCTCCTATAGAGTTTGATTCTATGAGCCCATGTACTATTGAATAAATGTTGTTTTTCCCAAAAATACACTACTAAATTAGCATAAGTATTAGCACATGGGGTGCCCATAGCGACACCCCATGTCTGTAAGTAGTGCTTCTTGTTGAATAAGAAAACATTATTTTGTAGTACCAACTCCAAAAGCTGACAGACAAGAATTTGTCTGTCAACAGAAAAAGTAGTCTCATTCACCATCAGTTCTCTGATGGACTATATACCGTAATCATTCGGTATACAGGTAAAGAGGTTCTTAACATCAAATGTAATTAATAGGAAGTTTTCTTGTTTAAGCCAATCTTGTTCTAACTGTTCTATATCATTGAGTAACTGATAAGTATCTTTAAGTATAATAGATATACTATCCACTACTGGCCTTAATGTTTTCTCTATAAATATTGAAATAGTGGATGTAGCCCATCCCTTACCAGAAACAATCGGGCGCATAGGAATTGGGTACATATTCTTATGGATCTTTGGTAATCCCTTCAAACATGGAATCAAAGGGTTCTCTATATGAAAAAACTCGTAGGTTTCAAAATTAATTTGCCTACACATCAACATGTCATAAAGTGTATCATGAATGTTACTCACAATATTTTCAATAATACTTGCATCCACCATTTTATATGCATTAACATCTTCTAATAACAATTCCATAGCACTAATATAATCACAAGTATCAAATAAAACAATCCCACCTCCCTTGTCAGCTGTCTTAACTACTATATTATCATTCATGCGTAGTGTTTTCAGTGAGGTGAACTCAGTGTTGGTCAAATGTAAAACTTATTCTTATTATTATTAGTAGAATAATGTGCATAAAGGTCTCTTTCACAAAGCTTTATAAAACACTCAACAACAGAAGGTGTAGTAGGAGTGAAAGTGCTTTTACGCTTATACATTCTAGGTGCCACTTCACTATTACATACATTATCACAATCTTTAAAATACATTTTCAATGCTACCATGCGCCCAAATAATCTTAAGTCAATGAAGGTCTCATTCAGCTTGCTCGGTTATGATGGAATAAAACTCAAGCCTTTGTTAAAAAGAGATACATCAAAGTCAGATAAAATAATGCTGGAATAATTAAACACCAAACAGTTCAATCCCAGGCCATTCGCTTCTGGCCATACCTTTCCTGTGAATATTTCCTTTTCTTTGGACCTCTGCTGTGTGAGCGTCCTCTCGTAAATCTTGACTGTTTTATCGGAAACGGAAAAAAACTGCTTTTCGTTCTTCTTATTATTAGTGTCATTTTTCTGAATGGCACCAAGTCTCAGTTCATCACTGGGTTGATGTAAAGCGAGTTGGTTTGGTGGTGGAGTGCTGAGAGGAGTCGCACCAATAACGTCAGCTGCCAAGGTCATGGCCGGATCGCTGTTGAACTGTTGATGATGGTGGTTGTGACCATGAGCTCCCTCTATAGGAATCGGGAGGGAAGGCTCATGAGCTGTGTGCGGGAACTGCACAGATTCTGTACGGGATGTATGGGTTGTTTCTCCACTTACAATAGTGGAATCTCTCAAAGTTCTTGGCCAAACAAAGATGTTACCTGATGTAAAATATATATATATGTTTATGTTTATGTAAGGTTTGGCTTTGTTGGCCTGAAAGTGTCCATTATAACAATAATAGAAGTCATGCGCATTCATCATCGCCAGTTAGCTGAAAGACCTGATGTTCATAGTGGTCATTTGCATATATCCCATGTGCCTGTGATACAAGAGGTTTGGGAGGTGACTTTGCGGAAGTTGTAGCTTTGCTGGAGTTTTTATTTTTTTTTTTACTGATTAGTTTGTGGTTTTGGAACATTTTTTGTCTATCCTAAAGCTGTCCGATGTTTGGAACCGTCATTTTCTCGGAACTGTCCATCATATCTTTGGCACCATTTCTCACCAGAACTGATGATTCTGAGATTAAATTCTCCTATTCTGCAAGAAATAAGATTTTCTAGTCCTTTGTCTTCTTGGTTATCTCGAAGCTTAACGGAATAAGATATTGACAGGATGAGGAGAACATTTCTAAGAACACAGACCCAGCTTGGCATTCTTTCAGTGTCATCCTAAGGAAACTTACTGACTATTGGACATTCTGTTCCGCCACTCATCTTCCCTGTTCCAGGCCATCCTTTGGTTCCAGTAATACTGGATCTGGCTAATTCCAAAGTGCCTATGTTGGTGCCAAATTGGCAATCTACCTCAACACTGACAGCTTCCCTCTGTCTTTTCACTCTGATACATTTGGATCAGGAAAGGACTCAGTTGTAATGTCTGTGCTGGATTCTGAGAAAGTTACTCGACACTGAGATTTTCTGAGACATCTCTTCCCCTTGAGGATTTGGCACTCAATAGCTTGGGTCCAAGATCATCTTTGGGGCCTGGGCTCATCATTGCCAAGGGTTCTGTCTCATTTATGCATCCTTGGAGACCATTAGTTCTAACAGCAAATTTGGCCTTAGAGGCTTTTGAAAGGGTTTTGAGTATGCCCAAGGAGAAAGTGTTCTCATTTAGCTTAGTTCTACCCGAACTCAAGCTAGATCCTGCTGCTGTTGCTTCTTATCATCCAGCCAGATAGGGACAGCTGGGACCTCATATTTCTGAAACATGATGCTACGTTAGCCCCCAGTCTGATTATGAACCCTCTAACCTCTCAGCAGAACCGGTTAATAAGAAATAGACACGCATTTGAAAGTACATAGACTGCTCTTGTGAGTCTTTCATAGAGGATACAGATTTAGATGACGATGAAGAATCCTTCTGGTTCCCTTCAGAAGACATTACTTTTGGTGAAATCCTTGAGCTCATGAAGCAGAGAGTGGGATTGTCCACTAAAGATCCCTCACTGTCCAAATCTGTATTTTTGGAAACCTTCGATTCCAGATCCACATCATTCTGGGTGGTACTACCTTTTGATCCTGTTATTGATATCTTGGTGCAACCAGCATGAAAGGACCTGATGTGGTGGAACCTATACCCAAAAAGCCAGACAGGGTTTTAGCAACTCTTGGTTCAGGTCATCAGAGACTTGACAAAGGAACTCTCCAGCCTCTCTCTGGAGTATTGCCTGTAGACTGCAGATGTTCAAATGAATGTGGACTTCTAGCTGTCTACCCTACAGTCAGCCTCCACTGTGGTCATGCAACTGCTTTTCTATGTAGCTGATGGTTCAGCTAGAGTGGGATGCACAGGCATTACCATACTCCAACATTGCTGGATGCGTCCTTGTGATTTTGCGGAAGGTTTTAAGGCATCTTTCATCAACTTCCCATGTGATGAATCCATACTCTTTGGTCCTAAAATCAAAGACACACTTACTAGGAGCCAGCAGGGTGGCAAGACTCTCTCTGCAGTGTCAATCCAGGTTTCCACTCTCCCCCAAAGATCCTTCTCCAGGAATCAAAGGGCTGAGTAAAACCTGTGGTTCTGTAAATCATGGAGTTCCTATCAGGACTCTCCTGGTGATAGGCCCCAAGTGGCAGAAGTGGAAGAAATTCAAATGGACATCACCCAAGAGGCAGAGGTAGGCTACATTATTAGGAGCGTTCACCAAGAGGCCCTACTAGCGCTCCTGAAGGGTTGCCTGATTACTACACTCTGGAAGCAGTTGGATGGTGCTTATCCATGCATCATCAAGGCTGACAAACCATAACAGATTCCTGGATGCTAAAGATAATTTTCAGAAGCTATTCCATTCCCTTTCCCCTTCCTGTTATGAAAAAGAAGGTAATCCCAATGTTCCACCGAGTCAGTGGGAATTAGTAGTAGCAGAAATTTCCAAACTATAAGCAAAAAAAAAAAAAAAGTCTCACAGCCAGTTCCCCAAGACCAGATAGCCCGGAATCTATGCAGTGCTCTTTTTGGTACAGAAAAAGGCAGGGGACCACAGATCATTGTCATCTCAATCAATTTGTAAAACAGACCAGATTCCAGATGGATATGATACTGGCCATATTGCCTTCTGAGGCAGGGCATTTAGATGTGCTCCATAGATCTCCAGGATGCCTACTATCACATAAAGTTAGAAAAGCGCCGGAGGAGATTCCTCTGTTTCTGGCTGTGAGCCAACTATTACCAGCTCTGTGCCCTGCTTTTTGGTCTTATCACAGCCCCAGGGTGTTCACCAAGATACTGGCAGTGATAGCAGGCACTTACATTTGCTAGGGATCCATGTTTTCCCCTATATCGACAATTCACTCCTAACTGCTGCTTCCAAGCTTCTGCTGGTACCATCTAAAGCTGGTGCTTGAATTGTTGATGTACCTTGGAATAAACAGTAAACCTCTCCAAGTGTCATTTGATACCAACCCAGCAAATGGACTATATTGTATGTTACCTCACCCCAGGATCACATTATGTCTAACAGCCATGCAGGTACTTCATCACCTCTCTCTCCCACAGTAAGACTGATCCTGTGTTTACTAGGTCTAATGGCCTCCACAATTCTAATGGCCCCACTAGCCCAATACTCAGTGAGAGGGCTGCAATGGACCCTGACATTGCAGTGGTTTCACAGCTTTCTCCCATTATATGCAAAGATTTGACAGACTTGTATTTGCAGAGAACACATTGTTTGGTAGGTCACCTTTCCTTCAGTAACTGAAGGCGATCCCTTTCATACAGATATGCCAGTAACAGTGGTAACCACGGCCACCTCCCTTTAACAGTGGTGGTGCATTTCAAAGGGAGGATGGTCCAAGGTACACTGTCACTTTTAGAGATCAGTCTTCACGTCATTGTCTTGCAGATGAGGGCAATCCTTCTAGCATTGTAGACATTTCCGGATTTTCTGCCCAAGGGTGTGATTTCCATATAGACGGACAACATGGCAGTGATATGGTACATAACCAAACAAGGAGAAACCTGTTCTTACCACCTATGTTGAAAGGCCATGAGAGTTTGGCAGTGGCATTGTCCTCACACTGCTTTGTGATAGCAGTGCACATCCTGGGGTCTTCCAGTCTTTTAGTAGAAAAGTTGAGTAGGACTATCCTAATACGTCACGAGTGGTCCCTCGGTCCAACAGTAGCAACCTTGATCTTTTGTCATGGGGCCAGCCTTGCTGCATCCTGTTTGCCTCCTATCTCAACAAGTGCAGCAGCTACTTTGCCCTGATACCTCCACAGGGTCAAACACCGAGCCATGATGTTCTGCTGCACAGTTGGCCTTTGAGACTGCTGTACACCTTTCTCCCACTACTGCCCATGAACAAATTTATCCAGAAAGCCAAACATTGCAAGGCCAGGGTAATCTTCTTTGTCCTTTTTTTGGTTCTGACAAATATGGTTCCCTTTTCTGTGGCCTCCACTGGTACATCCTCAGCAGATGCTGACCCACTATTTAAATCTCCTATCTCTCCCATCTGGATTGCCTCCTCTGGACCTGACCACCATGAAACTGACAGCTTGGTTTCCCCAGCTTGACTGTAATAGAGATGCCAGACCCCCAACTACAGTTGTTAGGATTATATTGCCTTCACAGAAACCAGCCACTACAAGAGTATATCACAATAAACGTATACATTTGCTACTTGGGCTACTTTCAAAGGTTTGGATCCATTTTCTGCTCCCATACCATCTAGCTTGGAATTCTTGTCTGAACTTTTTGACAAAGGCTTCAGCTATTCTACTATTAAAGTTCAAATGGCAGTGATTTCAAATTTTCATGTTGGACACAATGATAATTCTATTGCTTCCCTAAACATTTCTAAAGCCTTTTTGAAAGGCATATTTCTTTTATGCCCTCCCATTGGGGATCTTGTTCTCCCATGAGATATTATTATCATGGTCCACCCTCTAATGCAGCCCCCTTTTTGCCTTAGACCATAACTGGCATTAGATATGTAACATAGAAAACATTTTTTTCTGGTGACAGTCATGTTGTTCAGAAGGATTTCAGAATAACAGTCACACTCATGGAAACCTCCCTATTTGATCTTACATGAAGACAGGGTTTCTTTGAGAACTAATCCATCTTTCATTCCAAAATTGGCGTTCGAGAAGACATTGAATCAGTTTACATTTACCCGTATTTTTCTCCAGATTCTTCAATAAGGGGGAATACACATTGCTCATGCTGGATGTTCACCATTAGCTTAGATTCTGTCTTCATCACAAAGCAGTTTAGAAAGTTGGATCAGTTATTTATTGCCTTTTCCATACCAAAGCTTTGTAAAGCTGTTGCCAAGGTTACACTTTCATGATGGTTGTCAGATTGCATTTTCTTTGTCTACAACAAGAAAGGTTTATCAGTCTAAAGCAAAGGCTCATTCAACAAAGGCAGTAGCTACTTCTACAGCCATTTCTAAGAGACTTCCTAGTGATGACATATGTGGATTGATAACTTGGTCTGTAGTCTATATCTTTGCATCCCATTACAAACAGGATTTACAATCTAGATACTGCTTATCCTTTGGTTCCACCATTCTCAGGAATGTTCTTCCTTGATACCATCCAGAAAGACAGCTTGGGAATCTGTCCTGTATGGTGAATCAGGTGAAAATAGATGACAATGGATACGAAAGTTAGGTACTTACCATAACTCCATGTTGTCTGATTTTCATACTGTTCAACCTCTCTCCCTCCTGCCCTCATACCAAAGTGACACAAATAGCTTTGACATGACCAGGTGGGTGCCATATAATACTCTGTGAACAGTGCTACCTGGCTGTTACCCTGGTGCCTTTTGTATATTTGGTTTTCCACCTGCTTACTGTGTTTTTATATTCATTTGTAGTAGAGGGCAAACTTGATCTGTGGTATTGAGGTGGAGTTCAGAGAATTATGGATAGGGGAGGAGCCACATCCCTGGAACTGTAGAAGGTTCAAAATTGGTGCCAAGGAGTGAATTTGCGATTTTCTATCCATTAGTCCAGATTGCACTTAAAGATGTTGAGGGAAGAGTGCTTCTTCACGTGAATAGGAAGCCTATTCCAGGGGAGGGCAGTCTCTGTGATATATATATGTTTCTCTCCATCATGATCTATTCATGACAGAGAGAGATCAGGTTTAGATTGTTGGTGTGGGTAACCTTCATGCAGTTAGTTTTCCGAATGTGCAACATTTCATCAGGTCTGGCATAGATCAGACATCAGTAATAGGTAGTAAACTGAATACATTGATAGGGCTTTTAATGTAGCTGTGTATGACATATTGGTTATACCGTGTATTTTTTGTGGTGAGAAACCTCTGAGGACGCTCCAACTGTTGCAGGTGCCTGGCAAGGTACATGCCTAAGGGTGCATTATACTTACTGGTCTGATGAGGGCTGAGTACAGTGGTACTTTGACAGCCTTAGATCTGGATGCCATACCCTTACTTATAAGCTGAGCCTCATAGAAGGATTTCCTCACCACCATGAACGTATGGTGGTCAAAGTTCAAATTACTGAGTACCCAAATCTCTTACCAGTGGGTCAACTCTTAGGAGGGTGCTATCAGTGATGCAATTTGCTGGGGTATTTGATTTCCCAAAGGGTATTATTATTATTATTATTATTATGATGATGCACTTCTTCACATTTAGTTTGAGTCTATGGCTCTGAGACCAATTATTAGTCTGCATCAGTCCTTTCTGGTAGGTTATCAGCATAATTTGGGGGAGTCAGTAATTGTCTCCAGGTTGCAGTCATCAGCAGATTTGGACAGCCAAAGTCCAATCTGCATTTGTCTTAAGATCTGAGAAGTGTATCCCAAACAGGAGGAGGCCAAGGACTTAGTCCTGTGGTGCTCCACTGGTGACTGGCCTCATGCTGGATGTGGATTCCCCCACTCTAATGCCACGCGTCTTATCCATGAACCATTTGGCTATCCATCTGGTGACGTAGAGGTTTATGCCAAATTCTGTGAGTTTATCTGTAATACCCAAGTGGGGTATTGTGTCAAATGCCTTGACAAGGTCAAGGTAGGCAATATATACTGTCTTACCCTCATTCTTGGCTTTGGTGACTTTCTCAAAGAAGTCCACCAAATTGAGCAGGCAGTACTTGCCATTTAAGGTGAGTGGGCTTGGGTCTAGAGCCTGGAGATTTCCTATGTTGTTGTTAATCAGGTCCATGATTATACTTTTCATAACGTTACATATAAGCCTAGTTAGCCTTATGCGTCAGTAATTTCCTGGGTCTACTGATAGTCCCCCCTTATGAACAGGAATGATGTTGCTGTTCTCCACTCCACTGGGACAAAGCCTGTCTGAAGACTGTGATTAAACAGAGATCCGAGTGGGTCTGCTATGTCATGTTTCAAGCCCTTTAATAGGCACTCTGGGATTCCATCAGGGCCCTTTGATGCCATCTTTCTAGCTTTAGAGAGTGCAGTGGTGACCTGTTTTTATGATAACAGGTAAAGAAATGGTAAGGGGTATTTCATGAGGAGTGACCAGAATTTATCAGCCATCAAGTTTGCCATTTCTTCCGGCTTAGTATATGTAGTGCCATCTACAGCCAACTCAGCACATTGTTGAGCATTCCCTTAAGATTTTGGACATTACTAAAAAAGGCTTTATGGTTATCCTTTGCTTGGGAGGTTATTTTAGCCTCGTATTTATCTTTTGAAGACTTGAATAGTTCTCTGATTTGCCTATTGAGACCAATGAGGGACTTTTTTTCACTGTTGTCCACCCTCCCACTTACTTCTAGACAGGAATTTATTCCTTCTTTTGTCTAGTCTATTTTTGCCAGGGGTCCGTCAGTGTGACTTGTTTTTCTGGCTAGACCTGGGTTTAGTTTGGGGGTTCTGCCATTATATTTATTTCAAAGGAGACCATTTTATGATCTGAACTTACCAATGAGGACATTACACGGGGGGGGGGGGTACAGTGCTCCTCCATGTTTGTGAGTACTATGTCAGGGATATTTGAGCCCCTAGTGGAAGTG
This sequence comes from Protopterus annectens, assembly GCF_019279795.1. Taxonomy (NCBI): domain Eukaryota; kingdom Metazoa; phylum Chordata; order Ceratodontiformes; family Protopteridae; genus Protopterus; species Protopterus annectens. The sequence continues at coordinate 258,268,337 of NC_056746.1, read as the reverse complement.
CAGACCAACTGTTCGAAAGCAATACCACAATTAGGCAGGATATTCTTTGTTAACGTTATACTCCTTGAAGGCTTGTGGAGCCGAGATGTCAGAGTGTGTTTCTACAATAAATTTCCTGTGTTTGATTACTACGTGGTGGTTCTACAACTGTTCTACAGTATTTGCATTGACAAAATCCATGAATCTTTGAGCTTGCATGTTAGTGGTGGTGTATGTTTCCCAGTTTATGGAGGGGTAGTTAAAATCATAATGAGTACTATTTTGGGCTGAATGGTAAGGGAGTCTAGTAACTTCAGGTATGCAGACTGGTGTAATGGTTCATGGTTGGCTATCTGTAGTTAGTAACGATATGGTAGGGAATTTTGCTGGTAGTCAGCTGAACATGGAGTTACTCAAGTGAGTCATCCTACTTGACCGGTCTTGAGGTATGATTGTTATTTATGTAAATGGAAACACCTTCTCCTTTCATTCTTTTTTCCTTTTCAAAGGGTGGTCTGAATGTGTGATAAGCATTGTAGCCTTGCACTGTCTGGGAACGTTCTGCAGCCTTGAACCATATATCTGTAACTGCACAAATGTCAGCATTCTCCAGGGTGAGAAGAACTTCCAGGGAGAGCATTTTCTTGTTAAGACTCTTAGCACTGAGTAGTAGTAGTACCTTCAACTTGTTATTAAAAGAATTTGTTATGTTGGTGGGTCTATTGGTTTGGCATTCTCTAAAAGTGGCACTGTGGGGTTAGCTAATGCCTTGGCCAGTATTTGAAAGCCTAGCAGTGACAGGTGCAGACCATCTCTGGCAAAGCAGTGTGGTGTCTCGATCATGTCACCCCAGGTGACAAATACTGGATCCCCTTGGAATGATACCAGTAGCTAAGCCAATTAGTAAAGTCAGTTATTTTCTGTTTGTATTGTGGTATCATTCTTGTTCAGAGTAGAATGCTGATAAGTTCGAGTTTGATACCCACCTGCAGCACTTATTCAGAGATATCCATCATGTCACTCTTAATATAGTCCAGGGAGGCACATCTCAGGTCATTCACACCCACATGGACTATGACTAATTCGTACTGGTACTTATGGTTAAGTGACTGGAGTGCCTGCATGATCCGGTGAATCCTGGCCCCTGACAGGCAACTGACTTTATCCTTCTGTTTATCCAACCTGGTGAGGGGGCATTCTTCTATCTCAGATGAAGTCTCCTATGCCCAAGCTGTTTGAACTTGTGGTGTTTCACCTTTGGCGCTTGCTTACGGCGATGCTGTGATGTGCATTTCTATGTGTAGTGGTTGGTGTTGACTTGGTTTTGTTTGCTTGTGGTTCCTGAGGACAGTATATGGGAGGCCTCTGAGGTTTTCGTAAGTTACTTGTGAGTACCTCTGCATATGTGGGTTTATGTGCTGAGACCTTATTTAGTGAGGGAAATGATGTGCATGAGCTGACAACCTGTTTGTCATTTGATTTGTCAGTATGTGAGAGTCATGTTTCAACTTTCATAGCGTAACTACATCTCTCACATACTGTGTTTGTTTCCTTCAGGATTATGTAGTTGTCAGTATACATGAAACAATTGCTGCATTGCCTCAGGATGCCTTTGTCCAGCAGGCTGACCACAGAGATAGCAGCAAAGTGCCTATTCATTGTGTCATGTTTTTTTTGGTATGAGTTTGACCAAAGAGAAGAGTGGGTAGATTTAACTGGACTGGGATGATAGCACACAGACAAAGAATGGGTGCTATACTTATTTTGAACTGCAGCTGTCCAACAAGGCATTGCTGCTCTGCGTGCAACTTAGATGCTTCTAGAGCAGCAGGTGGACTAGGGAAGGTTGCAGTGGTAATTATTGTAAGGGAAATTCTAACTTGAAAGAGTTTGTGTCTATACAGGGCACTGCTAACTGCTGCTGTGCAGAGAGCAGCCTAGTGCAAACACTGGGCTTATATAGAATCAGAAAAACAAGTTTTACAATAGAGGATGTTAAGTTGTCAATCTCGCCTTCATTCTTGCTTGATGGGTTCGGAGCCGATCCCTCGGCTCCGACTCGGCACTTGCTAAGCTCGAGAGTCACTTTTACCAGCTCGAGGCAGCCCCATATCCCATGATGCAAGGCGGTAAGTACCCAGATCTCGTTTGCCGCTTCGCTTATGAGGTCCTCCTTTTACCAGCTCCTGGTAAGTGATTCACTTTATTGATATTAAAGCCCCTTTTTGTTAAAAAAACCTTTTATTGTTAGTTATAAGTTAATTATTTAGATTTCCTGACAGAAAATCCCTGTCTCTTTTAATTTTTTTAGTCAAACTTTACCCATCCCATCCCTCCCTGTTAGGGTGTGTGTGTGTTTGTTTTAGGAATACCTTTTGGTATTTTCTTTAATTTAAATTTTTGACTGGTGTGTGTGTGTGTTTTGTGAAGCACCATGTCAAAGGAGAGGGTCTCAGGTTTTAAGAAGTGTGACTCGTGCTGTCAGAAGATGTCTCTGACAGACGGTCACACTTCTTGCCTGTATTGCCTGGGGCCTCTTCACCTGCAGGACTCCTGTGCTATTTGTCATTCCTTCAGCCAGAGAGTCCTGCAGGAAAGATGCAACAAGCTGATACTTAGGGGCCTTCTTGCCGGAGGGCTCTCCGGCTAAGTCGGCTCCATCAAAATCAGCTAAATCTTCCAAGGCCCAGGCTTCTGTGTCTAAGCCTGCGGCCTCGGCTCCGACTCGTTCGGTGGAGATCGGCTCCGGCTGGAGCCGATTCTGGCTTAACAAAGCCTTCGGCACCGATGGCTATCGGTGCCGAATCTGCATCGACCACTTCGGTGTCGGCTCCGATCGGTTCCGACCCCCATGTGGCACAGGCATCGGTGTCGGCTCCGATCGGCTCCGACACCGTTACTTTGGTGGCTGTATCGGCTCCGGCTGGAGCCGATACATCGAGGCTTCCTGTCGGCTCCGATAAGTCTTCGGCTCCGACAGGATCTATAGTATCGGTTCCGATGGCTCATTCCAGGAAGAGGTCGAGGTCTCCTTCCTTGGAGCCGATACTTTCGGCTCCGGCTTCACCTCTTCTTCGAACGGAGCCATCGGAGCCGATCTTCAAGGTCATCCAGACTGTCAGATCATGACCTAGAGAGAGTGGTCAGTAGATTACTTAAGTCACAGGTACTGGCCCAAATGTTACATAGTCCGTCTCAAAAGACGACTGTTGGTCCACACCCCGTTACAGTTCCTCCTTCAACTCTACCCTAGAGCTTGGAGTTGGAGTCTTCGGGAATGGTTACTGCTACGGCTGGAGGACGGATACCCCTTCTGTTCCTTCAGCCTCTACCCTTATCTCCTCTTCGAGACCTTGCTTAGAGGGATTCGGTGGTCGGGCTTCCATGGTCCCCTCCGAGGGGGTGAGTGGCATCGGACCCTTGTCCGAACCCGCTCTTCCCTTGGAGCCTCGGCCTTGGTGAGCTCGGCTCCGACATCTGCCTCGGAGACTTCCCTTCGGTGGTCCCTGGGTTCCTAGCTCTTGAACGGGTTCTCTCGGACCTGCCTGGGAGGGGAGCATTCGAGGTGATGAAGAGTGTGCTGGCCACTGGTATCAGTCAGCAGTCTGTTCCCGTAGCTCCTCCCTCTATAGTACCTGTTGACATCTCTGCCACTTCTCTTGCTACAGGACCCAGAGATCCTCCGCCTCAGGTTTCCCCATTGGGAATTTCCCCCTCTTCCGAGGATTCTCCTGATGTTTCGAGATCCTCCTAGGAAGAGGACTTGTAAGAGGAAACATGTAGACTCCCGAGTCTGTCACTTCGGATACTGACTTTGATGAGTCAGAGGGATCCCTAGATCCCCCTCTGAGGATGTCTCCTTCTCAGACATCCTAGAACTCCTTAAACAGAGGGGAAACTGGCCCACCAACAATCCCTCTGAGGATGAGTCAGTATACCTAGAGGCGTTTGGATCTCGGCCCTCCACCTCCTGGGTGTCTCCGCCTTCGACCCTCTTATGCAGGTTATTGCACGAAAGGCGTGGGCAGCTCCTGACTCTGTAGAGCCAGTCCCTAGGAGGCCTTCAAAATTTATCACTGCCCCGTGTGACAAGCAATTCCTCACTAAGGGTGTCCCTGCTGATGCCATGGTGGTGGCTGCCACCAAAAGGAACTTGCAGATCCTTCCGTGCCGTCCATCCTCCTAATAAGGACTCTAGGACCATGGATAGGTGCAGTGGCGGATGTTTTCCTCAGCGACCTTTGCTATGCGTTCGCTGAATTACCTATGTCACTTCACCAGACTCCAGAGGGATATCCTTAAGGAGCTGGGTGAAGTAGTTCAGGATCCTACAGCTGCAGGGGCTCAAGAAAAAATTGCTTCGCAGCTAGGAACCCTCAATTCCATTGCAAACTCCTCCATGAGGCTAATATCTTATGCTGCGGATGGAGCGAGTAGAGCCGCAGGTACAGGTGTGGCTCTTAGACGCCAAGCCTGGATGCGGCTATGTGATTTTGCGGATCCCTTTAAGGCGTCCTTCACAAATTCTCCCTTTGATGGGTCAGCTTTGTTTGGCCCTCAGGTGAAGGAAACCTTGACCAGGTGCGAACAGGACGGCAAGACTCTTTCTGCTGTTGGAGTCCGTTTTTCCACCCCTTCTAGACCTTATCCCAAAGGACAGAAAGGTGGGAAAATGTGGTTCTGTAAATCCCAAGGAGTCACGCCGGATTCACGTGGTCAGTTTACCCCTAGAGGCAGAGGGGGTAACAACAACAGACGCTCTAGAGGCAGAGGGGTCCAGAAAACCAGGGAAACAGAGAGCCTCTCTCTGACAAGCCCTTTCAGCATCCCTGAGATGTTGCCCGGCTGTCCCTCCTTGGAGGCAGTCGGGGGAAGATTATCACTGTACCCAGAAGCCTGGCATTCCCTCACTCAAGACAGATGGGTACAGTCGATCATATCCAAGGGTTACATAATTCCTTTCGAGGAAAGTCCCTTACCCTCAAATTCCCTTCCAGATGTACCACCCGGTCTAAGGGAAATTGCAGAGTTGGAAGTCTCAAAACTACTGCAAAAAAGAGCCATTCAGCCAGTTACAATAGACCATTCAGAGCCCGGAATCTACTCAAGGTTCTTTTTGGTCCCCAAAAAGACGGGAGACTGGAGACCAATATTGGATCTCAGCAGACTCAACAAGTCTGTCAGGAAAACAAGATTCCTAATGGTCACTCTTCAGTCAATTCTGCCCTTCTTATAGAAGGACAACTGGATGTGCTCAATAGATCTTCAGGATGCGTACTATCACATCAAAATTCACAGACGCTCCAGGAGATTTCTCCGCTTTCGGCTGGGGTCCAGTCATTTCCAGTTCAGAGCCCTGCCCTTTGGTCTCACTACAGCCCCCAGAGTGTTCACCAAATGCATGGCAGTGGTCACGGCTCACCTGAGACGTCAAGGATTCCAGGTGTTTCCGTATCTCGACGACTGGCTCCTGTCAGCCACCACCAGGCATCAGCTTATACAAGCCAGGGATTACACAATAAACCTTTGTTCTCATTTGGGCATCTCAATCAACTTCGAAAAGTCATCCTTATCGCCCTGCCAGTCTATTACCTTCATAGGCGCAAACTTAAACACTGTTCGGATGTCAGCTACCCTTACAGATCAAAGAGTTTCAGACATTCAGAGTCATGTCAGGATCATTCTGGCCAACAAGAAAGTACAGGCCAGAATGGTTCTAAAGGTATTAGGTCTCATGGCTGCGGCCATTACTCTTCTTCCCTGGCTCGATTCTACATGCCTTCTTCAGTGGATGCTGTTCACACAATGGTCATACCAGCAACTTCCAATGCGTCACCAGATTCTGGTGACACAGACATGCAAAGAGCATCTTGCTTGGTGGATCACATCTCCTCAGGTTCACCAAGGCAGGTACTTTGTACCCCCATCCCCGATAGCCACTGTCACCACGGATGCCTCCCTGATCGGGTGGGGGTGTCATTATCAGGGCAGGATGGTTCATGGGACGTGGCAGCCGTTCGAGTACCATCTGCACATAAATGTCCTGGAGATGAGAGCAGTGCTTTTAACGTTGCAAGCCCTCAACGACTTTCTTCCCGTAGGGACAATTGCAGTCCACACAGACAACATGTCTGTAGTTTGGTATATCAACAAACAGGGCGGAACCAAGTCCTACCCCTTGTGTCGAGAAGCGCTCAGACTATGGCAATGGGCGATCTCCTCTCATCGGTTTCTGGTAGCAACGCATATCCCTGGGAAAACCAACATTGTAGCGGACAGATTGAGCAGAGCTATTCTCATGCCTCACGAGTGGTCTCTCAAGCAATCTATAGCGGAAGAGATTTTTCTGGAATGGGGTCGTCCATGTTGCGATCTTTTGCTACTCCCCAAAACAGCAAATGTCCAGACTTCTTCAGCCTCTTCCCTCTATCAGGCCATCCCCCCAGAGACGCTCTGACCCAGGATTGGCCCCAGGGACTTCTTTATGCCTTCCCTCCATTTCCTCTGATCCCTCAGGTTATCCAGAAAGCTACCGTTTTGAGAGCCAAATTGATTCTCATTGCCCCTTACTGGCCTCGACAAGTTTGGTTCCCGTTCCTCCATCATCACCTTTTGGTGCAGTCGTGGCATCTGGACCCAGTGCCAGATCTTCTGATTCACCAATCGGGTCAGCTGCACCGGTTAATCCCTTCTCTCAACCTCACAGCATGGTTGCTCCACTTCCTTCCTTAGCCAGGCTTCCTTTGATCTCTAACCCAGTTAGAGACATCATAGTAGCTTCGCTAAAATCCTCTACCAGGAGGATTTATACAAGCAAATGGAAACGTTTCTCTTATTGGGCTAAGGCCAAGAATATTGATCCTTTTACTGCCCCTGTTCAGGCAGTCCTAGACTTCTTAGCAGAGATTTTTCATGCAGGCTCCTCTTCTTCCACAGTCAGAGTTCAATTGGCTGCTATTTCCAATTTTCATGTCGGGATAGCAGATCATAATATTATGTCCCATAGGCTCTGCAGGGCCTTCTTGAAAGGAATTTTCCTACTAAAACCTCCAATCAGGAATCCTCCTCCTCAGTGGGATCTAAATTTAGTGCTGACATCCTTGATTCTTCCCCTTCGAGCCAGCTGCTTCTTGTTCCCTGAAATATCTTTCTTGGAAAACTTTATTCCTAGTGGCTATTACATCGGCCAGGAGGGTGTCTGAACTTCATGCTCTTTCGGTTCGACCCCCCTATTTGGTTTTTCACAAAGACAGAGTATCTTTGAGAACTAACCCAACCTTTTTGCCTAAGGTCGCTTCAAAGAACAGTTTGAATCAATCCATTGATCTCCCTGTATTTTTCCCTAACTATTCAGATAGAGCTGAACAAAAGCTACATTATCTTGATGTCCACCGTCAACTTAGATATTATTTGGACAGAACAAAAAAATTTAGAAAATCTGATCAACTTTTTGTTTCCTATGCGGATAATAAAAAAGGCCTTCCTGTTTCTAAAGTGACTTTGTGTAGATGGCTTTCTTCGGTCATCTCTGAAATTTATCTGCTCAGGGGAAAACAGCTGTGCTCAAAATCTAAAGCACATTCAACTAGGAGCTTAGCTACTTCTACAGCTTTTCAAGCTAGACTTCCTTTAGACACTATTTGTGCAGCGGCCACTTGGGCCACTCCTCACACTTTTGTTTCCCATTACAAATTGGACTTGGCCTCCAGGGACAGAGCCAGTTTTGGCTCTACAGTCCTCAAGAGTTTGTTCCATTGAGCCACCCAGGATAGAGGTGCTAGGGGACGGTCCCATCAAGCAAGAATGAAGGCGAGATTGACAACTTAACATTAAGAAGTTATGTACCTACCATAACGCTCCATGTTAGTTGTCTTCTCGCCTTCTTTCTTGACCCTCCCTCCTTCCCCCTGGCCTGGACAGACCTTGTTATAAGAAACTGTTATGCTGAAGACCATTCAGACCTGGTCCTTCTTCCATCTGTAAGTTTTTCTTTCTTCCTTTGGGAAGTATTTTATGCTTGGTGCTATTGCCCTTTGTCATCAAACGAGATCTGGGTACTTACCGCCTTGCATCATGGGATATGGGGCTGCCTCGAGCTGGTAAAAGTGACTCTCGAGCTTAGCAAGTGCCGAGTCGGAGCCGAGGGATCGGCTCCGAACCCATCAAGCAAGAAAGAAGGCGAGAGAAGACAACTAACATGGAACGTTATGGTAGGTACATAACTTCTTATTTACAGACCAATCAGGAAAGCACACAATAAACTTTCAACCAGCAGCCCCCAGCTTGGATAGGTTTGCTACAGCACTCTTCTGTGACAAGAGTGCAGTCAGAAAATCCTCTTAATTAAAAAATGCTGGTTTTAGAGCTCAACTGCAGGAAAAACATGCTGACTGTTTCCATCTCAAACTCACAAATGAATGGAGCTGTGGGCAGCAGCACAGACTCTACATGGTGCCCTGTAGAGGGAAGAGTTGTACAGACCAACCACTTTGGGCATCTACTGTGGTGTGCAGTTTCCTCAAGATAGGAGAACACGGATCACAGACTATGTTCTGTGGCAGGGCTAACCAGCCAATGGTGCAGTGTGTGCACGCCATAAAACCCAGCAGCCCTGGGTCAATAAGCTACTGGCCAGCCGGTGTCTAGTTGCCCAGCCTAGGTTACCTGGGATAGCTTTGTTGAGTGAAAGCTGGATGTAAAACCAACGAACCTGCCAAACATGAACTGAGAAATGCTACCCTTAATGCAGCTTGGAAGTGGATGACATGATGATACGGAAGAGGCTGGACATCCTATGTTTCCGAGAGGTGAGATGGAAGAGCATTGCAGCAAAGCCACTTGGTTTGGGATCCAGACTCTACTACTCAGGAAGGAGACAGGCTAGAAATGGCGTAGAAATTGTGGTGAGAGGGGAAGCTTCAGAGGGCAGTGAGGGATATCATCAGAATTAATGACAGACTCATAGCAATCAGACAGTGTAATGATAGGGCAGTATTCATAATCTCAACCTATGCCCCACAGCAGGGTTATGATAGGAAAAGAATGCATTCAGACAACAATTGCAGGACTTACTAGATAAAGCAGGACAACATTAATTGGTTTTGACAATGGGTGACTTGAATGCACATATCAGGACAGACAGAACGGGATATGAGGACTGCCTGGGTCCACATGGGTGTGGCAACAGTAATAAAGGAGGAGGAGCCATTCTGGACTTCTGTCTGGCAAATGGCTTGATAGTAGCCAGCACATTGTTCAGAAAGCGTGTCACGAGATCACATGCAAGAATAGCCAACATGCAACTCAGCTAGACGTCGTCCTAATAAGGAAAAGGAACTGGGGTAGAATCCATGATTGCAAAGTCATCCCCTGTGAAACAGTCTGCCCACAGCATAAACCACTAGTTGCCACAGTCAGCTGCAAGCAATGGTCAGAAAAGACTGTAAGGTCATCAGAGACCAGGCTGAAGACCTGGATGTTGACTGGAGAGAAAGTACAACAGTTCAAGGAATTACTCAGGGCACTAGCACCCCAAGAAGAGGAGGAAACAGGTGGAGTTGAACAAGAATGGCAGCACCTAAAAACAGCATGTGTTCAGACTACAGAAAAGATATGTGGCTGAGCCAGGTATGGAAATATGATACATAAAGAAAGCTGGTGGTGGTATGCAGAAGTCCAGGAAGTCATCAAAAGAAAGGAGCGCAGGAAGAAGTGGGAGATAGAAAAGACTGACCAGGCTAGGAAGGACTACTGGTTGGCTAACAAAGAAGCTAATAAAGAAGTTGCAATAGCAAAGAATAGGGCATTGGAGGCACTCTACCAACTTCTGGAAAGTGACTCAGTAAGTGGCAAAAAGAAATGATATCAGTTTGCATGGCAAAAACAAAAAAGATAAAGAAGATAGTCAGACACCCTTCATAAGGGATCCCAGTGACAACCTGCTCACCAGTCCACAAGACATCAAAGGCAGATGGAAGGAGTATTTCCAAAAGCTTTTGAATGAAGAAAACCCCACAGAAGCAGTACTACCTCAGAAACAGCCTACAATGAGAGAAGAGGAGGAGCCCACCCTAGAAGAAGTAAGACCAGCACTAAGGAAAATGAAGTAAAGGAAATCAGCAGGCTCACATGAAGTCACAGCAGATATGATAAAGATGCTAGGTGAGATAGGGGAGAAATGGCTTCTGAGGGTACTAATAGCAGTGTGGAAAGAAAGGCGTATCCCAGATGACTGGAGAATAAGCATACTCGTGCCAGTGTACAAGAACAAAGTGGACAGCCACATCTGTGGTCAGTACAGATGCATCAAACTCCTACCACATTGCATGAAAGTTCTGGAGAGTGTGCTTGATAAACGGATATGTGGAGCAGTAGAATGTAAGATGGGAGATGAGCAGGTTTGGATTCAGATCAGGATGCAGCACAATTGACCCAATGTTTGCAGTGAGACAGATACTTGACAAGAAGCTAGAGATGAGGAGAAAGTCCAACTGCTCATTCCTAGACTTGAAAGCATATGACAAGGTCCCAAGAAAGCTGAGAAAAAACAACTGTATAAAAGATCTGCCTGCTAAACATTTGTCTGTGCATGTAAGCCCAAAACTGGAAAAACATATTCACATAGCTGTTACTTATAAGTGGAAAATACCTGTTTATCATAATGTCTGTCCTTTCCATAGTATCTTGGAATGTATATGGCCTTACATGTATAGACAAAAAGAAAGAGTATTAAATTATAGTTAAAAATGTAGAATGATAATAGTAATGTTGCAGGAGATGCATTTAGAAATAAATGAGCATGTGAATTTGACAAAAAATGGATTTCAGGATGGATATTCAGCCGAATATCAGGGGCAAAGAAAAAGAGGAGTAATGGTAATACTGATTGCTAGAGGGATTCCAGTAGTGATAGAAGAGGAAAAAAGGCAATAATAGTAGATCTGTGTTAGTAAGAGGCCATTGACAAGTGAAGAAGATTATGGTAGCACATATTTATATGCCACCAAAAGCTGCTTTTATGGAGCTTAAGATTTTTTGTGAGAAATAATCAGTTTTCAGCAGGGAATGCTAATTATAAGTGAGGACTGGAACTTGATTTGCAATAGTGAAGATGTGTTGGGGGCCTAGAAGGGAAAATATAACAAAAGAGTGTAGATTTCTGAGGAAATTCATGAAAATAGTATTTAAGATGTGAATTCATGAGCAAGAACTTGGACAGAATGTACATATTATTCCCCAAGATACAATAACTGAGCTAGATTCGACAGAAATTATATTTCATAGGACCATGCGCATTTAATTGAAAGCTTTGTCACATATCCAATAACTATTTCAGATCATGCGCTATCGTGAAAATGCAGGGTAATGAAGTAAAAATGAGACATTGGTGAGTTCCCACCTTATTATGAAAAGAGGAATTAAAGAAATGAGTAGTGAAAATTATTGTGGAGTTAGTAGATAAGGTAGACATTTCTTCAGAGGGGCATAGCTAGTGTAGGGGATAAAATGAAAATGAAGTTTAAAAATTGGATAGATATAAAAGAAAGATATGGTTAAGAAGAAGTAGAAATTATTTAGAGGGATGACAAAGGTTAAAGTATTGCAGAATAAGGGGAATCTTGCAGAACAAGAAGAGGAGCAACTGCAGAGTGCTAAACAGAAAACAAGGGAATATTTGGACAATATGCATGAGTTTAGAAAGATTGCTGTTAACACAGCAACTTAAACAACAGAAAGTAGAAAGGGAAATCACCAAATTTAGGAAGCCTTTAACAGGGAAAATAACTAGACATATTATTGAAGTATTTGAGATATTATGGAGTTATGAAAATTTGTATAAGGCAGAGGAATATGAAACCAAGAAAAAGCACAAATGGAAATATTCTGGAAGATTTAATTTTGCCAGGATTAACGAAAATGAGGCTCAACAACTAATAGTAAATATAGGAGGAGATATAGAAATCATGATGTATAATCAGGAAAAGATGCTATTCATGTGGAAGTTTAAATGTAGGAGAGAAAAAAGTGATAAAGATGTGGAAGATTTTGTTTAATAGTATTTTAAAATAAAGCTATGGTAGCTGTATTACACAGTGAGGGTAAAGACCTGGCAGAACCAGCCTCATATAGAGCCATTTCAGTTTTAAGCCATGATTATAAAGTATTTGTCTATACTAACTAGAAGAATGGCAAAGGTGTTGCCAAAATTGATAGATATGGATTGATGTGATTTTGTGGAGGATGGTAAAGATTTGATAACATTAATAGAACAATGGTGATCCAGAGGGAAGCATAATATAAAACAATACCACTGTTATTGGTACCCACGGTGGTGGTGCTGTGGTAGCGTTGTCGCCTCACAGTAAGACGCTGTCCGGTTCGATTCCCAGCTAGAGCGTCTTCTGCATGGAGACGTGTGAATGGGTGTACCTTCGTTGAAGGTTGTGCATCAGGGCTGGTAACTCGGCACGTAAAAATCAACTACCAATCATTAGCGGACCGGAGTTCCGCTGTGGCGACCCCTAACCGGGAAAAGTCGAAAGACTCAACAACCACTGTTGTTGGTGGGCCTTGATGCAGAGAAAGCATTTGACAGAGTGAGCTGGGATTTTATGAGTAGGGCAATGGAAGCATTTGCATTCCTAATACAATAATAAGGTAAATTAGGAAGATATAAAGGATTGGAAGCAAAAATTAATGTGGGAGGGTTCCTCTCTGATAAGTTGTGTTTGAATAGAGGAACCTGTCACGGGTGTATTCTTTCCCCTTTATTTTCTTTATATTTAGAGCCACTGGCAAAGAAAATATGAGGCTCATAAATCCAAGGCTATAAATAGTATGATAAACAAGAAAAGTTGGCTTTCTTTGCAGATATTATTATTTTGTTCTTGCTAAATCCAGAAAAGAACATTTTGGTGTTATGAATCATTTGGAGACCAGTTTCAAGTTTTTCAAGTTATAAAATTAATGAAGATAAGGCAAAGGCTACAGCCATAAATTATGTACCTAAGCATGACTTGGTTCAACAATACTCATATTTATGGGGACATGATAAGATGAAATTTTTAGGATTATGGATTGAAAAGGGCTGTTATAGCAGTTAACAACATGTGGAAAGAGACTAAACAAACAATAATGCAAAAACTGGGAAACGGAAACTCTTGTTTATGGATATTGGTAGTAAGATGCAAGCTGTGAAAATGTTTTTAGTCCCTTTAATTTTACATACAGGTCAAGCATGGTTTTATCAACCAGAGGAAAAGTTATAAACAAAAATTAATAAAGAGCTGAAGGAATTTATCTAGGAGGGAAAGAGGGCAAGAGCTAAGTAGGATAAGTTGATTCCCCCAGTAGAACAAGATGTTTTAGTATTACCTGATTTGAAAGGGATATTTTAGAGCTTCACTGTTAAGGGTTATATATATAACACAAGTAGAAGGTTATAATTTAAAGTTGAAAGGGATGATGATGATGATGATGATGATGAAGGGCCGGCTCAAGAAATGAGAGAGTGGAGTTTTGGATGCAGATCCTTAAAGACAATAATAACCACTATACAGAATATTAGAATATTGCAGAAGGAGTCATTACTGGGCACATTGCAGGTGCTATGAAGAGCACTTCTGGCTGACATCAAAGATTGAAACAATACTAATTTCATGAACTTTAATCATTCTTTGACTTAGAAAAAGGGTCCATTCCCATAATGGTATTAGAAACACAAAAGACTTGGAGAAATTAAAAAAGCCAAGTATTATATTCATAAAGTTGCAGAAAGTATACTAAGAACTAAGCCAACACATCAACGGAGAAAGAAGACTTTTGTCTATATAGTTGAATGCAAGTAGGGTACAGAAAATAGGCAAGAGGGACTGGTATTTACTGGAGAAAACGGGCAAAGGAACCAAGATATTGGGAACAAATAACTAGAGAGGGAAAGATTATAGAGAGGGATGGGGCTAATAAAAAGTTTGGAATGCAGGTAAGAGATTGCTTTTGCTATCAGAGATTGATATTAGAGTACAGGCAAAGAGAACAGGATAAGGGAGTACGAAGCGAAAGAGCTGCTTGGGTAGAATTTTAGTGGAATTTAAAACTGAACCTGTTGTTAAAAGGGGGATAATGTGTAGGGCATATAAAATATTGCATGATAACTATAAGAATCAACTAGAGGAAGTTAGAAAGATTAGGAAGAGAGACTCGAAAAGCAATTTACAAGGGAACAATGGGGAAGACATATGTGTGGCCCCCAAGTATGCAACAAAGTCCAGAAGTGTAAGTGTTTGGGATCTTTCCTCAAATACGTAGCAACTGCTGGTGGTGTGATGGGGAAAAAAAGAGGCAACTGGGAAACATGTATTTGGGAGTGTAATGAGCTGGCAAATTTAAAAAAATTCCTACAGAGTACTCGGTCAGATATATTGGGAGAGCAAATGGCTGTAACTAATAAAATGATTCTTTTGAGCTGGGATACAGGATCTGAATTGCCTAGGAATAGTAAGGCCTTATTAAGTTTCATTCTCTTCGCTGCTAAAAAGGCAGTCATTAGAAAATGAAAATTAAATACATTTGGCTTCAGTTTTATAGTACTGAATATTGTAAAAGAGCCAAAGGAACTGGAAGAGGGATCTTTAGGAAAAGGAAGGTGCAAATTTTATGTTAAATGTGTTTAGCTTGTGCCATATTGCTGTAGTAACCTGCTATCTACCTATAACACTCCAAGTCAGGTGAAACTGATGATTATATGCTATTCCAGCTTATGTTCAGGTTAACGCGACTGTGTTTAGTATAGCCTTAGTTGAAGGACCGCTCTTTTACTGTCTGGATTTGTGCTATAGCGTGTGTACTTTTTCTAGTGTAGGACTGCTCTTTTACTGTCTGGATTTGTGCTATAGTGTGTGTACTCTTTCTAGTGTAAGTGCGAATGTGCTTAGCACTTGGGTGGTACTGAATACATGGGACGGCTCTAGTACTGTTGTGTTCAGGTTGGTGGGAGTTGCGTTGATGCAGCCTCTGATATAAGACTACTCATCTACCTCTGATACTGATAGAACAGCGTGTTTACTATTACTAATCCAAACGCGAATGCGTTCAGCCTTAAGGTGGCACTAAATTGGTAGGATTGCAATAATATTGTTGGTGGACAGATTAACGCAAATGCGTTTAGTATAGTCTTTCTTGTAATGCTACTCCGCTACTGTCTGCATTGATTCTGTAGCACGTGGATCTTTGCTCAGCTATACGCGAATGCGCTTAGCTTTCAGGTAGCGCACATAAGTGGGACCCTCTGATACTGATACCGATACTGCTTAAGCTGGTATAGGAACCCTTTACATCTCACGCAAATGCTGGTTTTGTATGCTGTGCTGTTCCAACCTATGAGTACTTACGGGCTGTGCAAACGTGAATAATTTTAGATAGTTTGGCTAGCTTTTAAAGTGACTGCTCTTGACTTTGTTGCTAACTTAGAAGTGAATGCGTTTAGTTATTAGGTTTGCCTTACATTGGGACTGCTCCTATCCTAGTCCTCACACCTATTGCTTTCACATATCATATTTCTGTATACGCAATAGCGTTCCATGTTATGACTTGCTATTTACACCATCTACACCTCCTAAAGAGACTGGAAAGTGTTTCAATTGAATTGTTTATGTTAACGTGAATGCTCACTGCATTACTCTGGTGTGTGTGGTGATTTGCTGTAACACTAGGCTCTATATATTATTAGCTATACAGTTATTTATTTGAAATGTACTTTTCACCATTAATATGTACATCCTAAAGAGTTATATCAACTATGTGTAACGTTGCTTTGCTTACCAGTTGCATAACCTGTCTTTTATTGCATTTTGACTCTGAATTGTAACCCTGTATGTTAATATTGTACTCTAACATTATCTTTTGTCCTCTCTCCCTCCTCTAACAGCTATCCCTCCACGACCCTGTGTCTTTGCCTGGGTTGTATCCCTCTAATTTCACTATTAGGGTGTTCCCCACAGAATACCCTTGGACTCGGTCAGGACATTGTCTTCTTCTACCACCCTCTACCACCAGAAAAAAGAGTATGTCTACCTAGTCATGCTATATTACGTTTTAACTAAATGTTCCTGCTAAACTTTCAGACTGCCACTAGCTAAGCAGCCAGCAGCTACCCTCCTTACTCCTTCATTTCCTCACAGTCTCCTCGGATGGCCACATAGGCTATCCTCTCTCCCTTCTAGTACAGCTCCACGCCTGGTAGCTCCCTTGTTTGCTTACTGCACTACTACTTTGTCCACTAGATGTTATACTTTTCTCATCCCTATTTGGGATATTAGTACTGACTTCTGCCTTACACTTTTATTCTCCCTCCTTATACTAATCCTTTTCCTCCTTTACCTCTCTGTCTCATCCTCTCCCCCGAGGATACTTTCTCTTGCCTTGATTCCCCCTTCCTTCCCTGATACTTTTTCCACTCTCCTCTGGTCTACTTTGTGTGCCCCACTCCGCTCCCCACCCTACCCCCATATCCCACCCACCCCCAGGGGTCCTACATTTATATTTCTACAAGCCACACCTCCTACTACTGCTATCCTATCCAATTCACAGTCTCACAGATTGTGTAACTTCCTTCACTTAGTCACACCTACATACCACTTTAACCAACCCACCACTGTCTCAATAAAGTCCTATACCATTACAGCCCCTTCCACTCTACCCCCTACTCCCACCACACACCCCTCTACAACATATCAGGAAACCCTACTTCACATACAACTATCTTATCATGTCTACAACTATCCTCCACTCACAACTTAAACTACCTATCACCTTCTTACTATTATTCCTTCTCATTGCTACCTACTTCTTAACCTCCTATGAACACTCCTTAACTATTTCTCTCTCACTTCCCTCAAAACATACTAGTACACCTACAACATACCTACCTTCATCCTATTTACCTACCTCATCACAAACCATATATCTACTTCCCAAATACCATAGACTATTTCATTGTAAACTACTAAAAACTAAATCAAAGAAAGTATTTGACACATCTCTAAAACACATATCCAAAAACTATGCTCTACTACTCCATCTACTTCAGGACGGTGACATACACCCCAATCCAGGCCCTCAACCTACAACTACTGAAACACACAGTCACCATATAAAAGCTCTCCTTCCTCCATCAACTATAACTACAAACATACTATCCTTGGCCCACCTAAATATACGCAGTATCTGTAATAAAGTTAGTCAAATACACGCCCTACTAGAAGTACACAACTTTGACATTCTATGCTTATCAGAAACCTGGCTAAAACCATCTATTAAAGATATTGAAATTACCCCACCTGGATATAACATTGTTAGACTTGATCGCACCTCCAAGAAAGGAGGTGGAGTAGCTATCCTATATAAATCTAACCTGAAGCTTACTCTTCTTGACCTTGCTCTTACCCAAAACAATAATGTCGAAATAATCTGCTCTAGAGTTCAAATTAATACTACTAAATCAATAAACATCATTTGTGCTTATCTGCCTCCAGGAAATAATATCCCCACATTAGAACAACTTCTTGAACAACTCTCAAATTACCTCCCCAAGAAACACTACTTCTTGGAGACTTTAACATTGACTGGAAATCTTGTAACAATGCTAACCCTACTTCCCATTTAAACCTTTTTGGTTTCAAACAACTAATTGATAGTGCCACTAGAATAAATAAAACAAGCAAAAAAGAAACCACCTTAGACTGGGTTCTTACAAACTCCCCCTCACAAAGCTACAAAACTGGCATCCTTCCTGATGACCTTAGTGATCACTCCCTCACATATGTCATTAGAGCTAAAACTCATCAAAACTTACCTACCTCACATAGAACACTATATTCAAAGAAACAATTTAATCCCCAAAGATTTCAAACAGAACTCTCACAATACAATTGGACCCCTCTAAAGCACCTCTCTCTCAACAAAGCCATAGAATATTTCAACTCAGCATTCCTTACAATCCTAAACCACCATGCCCCAAGTCGTACCATTAGAATAAAGACCAGAACAGCACCCTGGCTTACCTCTAATACTAAACAAAAGATCAGGCTTAAAAATAAATCTTGGAAGAAATGGCTCAGCTCTAGAAACCCAACAGACTATCAAACCTTTAGAGAGCTGAGAAACAAAGCCAAAAATGCTATTATTTCAGACAAAAAGAACTACTATGTAGAACTTCAGCAATCCACAAAAAAAGAACCAAAAGGTTCTGGTCTACTATCAATCATCTACTTACCCCAGGTAAAATAGTAACACCTAACCCACAGAATCTAGACCCTGATAATCCCTCTTTAATAGCCAATAACTTCAATAGCTTCTTTACTACTTCCATACAAACACTAGCAAGCCATTTATCCCCTGATGCTTCCCAACTGATCTTAAGTAACACCAACAACGCCATTCCTTCCCTTCAACTTCAACCCATACCCACCTCTTACATTCAATCTATGTTACAAGAACTTAGACCCACTAGGCCCTCAGCGGATAAGCTTCCTGCTGAATTCCTTCAGGTAGCAGCAAAAGCTATAGCCTACCCTGTTTCGATCCTAATAAACAGATCCATAAAAGAAAGTGATTTTCCAGCAATCTGGAAGATATCACACATCATACCCTTACATAAAGGAGGCAAATCCACTGACCTCTCTAACTACCAATAGCACTATTATCTCCACTAGCTAAAATCATGGAAAAATGTATACACAAACAACTACTTAACCATCTCCTTCAAAATAACCTACTAGCAAACACTCAACATGGATTTAGACCCTCACATAGTACGACCACTGCACTACTTTCCTTTACTAACACAATAAACTGTAACCGTAATAATAACAAACTAACTGCTTCTCTTTTCCTAGACCTGTCAAAAGCCTTCGACATGGTCAACCATAAACTTCTCCTACACATACTAAACTCACTTGCCTTGGATTTTTCCTCCTTAACGTGGTTCTCATCCTACCTTAAAAGCCGACAACAAGCAGTACTCTGGAAAAATTCTCTATCTGCTCTACTACCTATCTCCTTAGGAGTACCTCAAGGATCAATATTAGGCCCACTCTTATTCTCTATCTTTATTAATGATCTTCAATCATCTATCCATAACACTACCTGCATACAATATGCAGATGATTCTACCATCATCTGTACAGCTCCCACCCAATCTGAACTCCAGTCACTCACACAATCTACCTTTTCAACCGTTGAACAATGGTTCTCAAAAGATGTATCCTTCTCAACTCCAAGAAAACAAAACTATTACTATTCTCACCTACCCACAAATCTCCTCAACTAAATTTTACTATTACTGCAGCTGACAATTCTCTTATCTCCCCAGACTCTACTACCAAACTGCTTGGTGCTACTATTGATAATAATCTTAACTATGATTGTCATATCAATAACACTATAAAAGCAGTAAATAAAAAGATAGGTTCACTGTACAGAATAAAACCCTTCCTTACTCCAGAAGCACGGACCACCTTAGCTCAATCACATCTTATCTCCACCCTACTGTATGCTTCCTCTATTTACACCAATCTCTAAAGGTAACCTGAAAAAACTAACTACATCCTATCATAATATAGCCCGTTTTGCCACAGCATCCCAGTACAGAACTCACCACTGTAATAACTTAAAACAATTACAATGGTTAGAACTACCTAACAAGCTTATCTATCAACAACTCTTAATTACACATAACATTCTTTATCAACCAACAAAAACACCAGCTCTCAGTAACCTCCTTACTCCCTACAAAAACTTGAAACAGTTGCGATTTGCTGAAAAAGATACAAGTCACCACAACTAGAATTACAAATTCAGTAGGTAACTGTCTATTTTCAAACTCCATAGGGAAAATATGGAATAACCTCCCCTCACACATTACCTCACTAGACTCCTTTCAACTTTTCAAAAAACAACTTCTATTACATCTTAACAACTTCTGGCTCTGCTCCTGTACCAATCCAGACTAAATGACTTCTTCGCTCTTCAGCCATACCTCCCTACGTAAAAATCACTATCTTTCCCTGCTATTTCAAATGACTAAATTACTGTACTGTTCTAAAAAAAAAAAACAATATGAATATATAGCTTAGGCTATTTGTTTTTTACCTGTTTTTTTTTCGCTGTATTTTCTACTACACTAAAATGTATGCATTGTTGCTTAAATGTTTAACCTTGTTTTAATTGTGGAGCTTTTCTCCCCGGGCCTCCACTGAAAATGGAAATTATCCAGCTGGACTAGCCCGGTCAACAAATGTAAAATAAAAATAAATAAAATAAATAAATAAATTAAAATGAAATAAATGGGATTTGTTGGAACAATACATGCAGAATATTGTTCATTAGCCGGAGTGAGGTTTAAAAGAAGGCAGTAATTGAGTGATTTATGTTATGTTGGACTGAAAGACAGTTACAAAAGAAAGAAAACTTGTATTTTATAATGTGTGTAAATGGAAAAATGTTAATATGGTTTGTTTTCTTTCTTATAAATGTATGTATACCTATGTCTTAAGCAATGTTTTAATAAATGTGTTTAAAAAAAGAGTAAATAGACATAAATAATTGCTAAAGTAATTTTTTTTCAGTTTGTTCCTGTCAGACACACATGAGGTGTAACGCATTGCAACATCCAGAGACACTCAAGCATGCCTACCAGTTAGAGACACTCTGGATAGTGTAAATATCAGGTTTCTGACTATGATCAAATTGTTAAGGGATTGCACCCATCCCAGAGTTTAAGAACCCTGTGATATCATTACCTGTTGTGGATGTATCATTTGAGCAAATAACAATGAACACTGTGAGCCCTCTGGTAAAATCAAGTAAGGGCCATCAATATATTGTAGTAATTATTGATTATGCAACAGAATTTCCTGAAACAGTTCCCTTATGAACAATTAATGTAACGTTCATAGCAAAGGGCCTAGTACTACTATTTTTAATAGGAATTTCCTGAGAAATTCCTGCTGACAAACACACCCCTTGTCATGTCCAGAGTAATACATGAACTTTGCTATTTTTTTGAAAGTGATGCAGGTATGGACAGCAGTAATACTGTCCTTATTCAGATGGGCTAGTTGAGCATTTTAGCAAAACTTTAAAGCCTACATTATAAAAGACAGTATATATGGGTGGGAGAAAATGAAATCAGTTGTTTCCATATCTCCTCCTTGCTGTAAGGAAAGTACTCCAGTCCTCAGCTGGATGCACATCATTTGAACTGCTGTGTAGCAGACATCCCCAGCACTTGCTAGATATAGCAAAAGAAACATGGGAGGAGGAAGATGTAACCTCTAAAAGTATGATAAGACATTTGTCAGACGTGTAAGACAGGTCTTTTGTGAGAGAAAGAGAGCTTTTGTAGTATTGGGAGAGTATAGCAGGCAACAGAGAGCATATAACAACAATGCTTGTCTCGTATAATTTAAAACAAGAACTAAAGCGCTTGTTTTAGTACCTCTAGCTGAAATCAAATTCCTTTCTAAGTAGCAAGGACATTTTGAAATTGTAGAAAAATACTCTCTGTAGTCCCAGAAAACTGGCTCATACCATTCTTTAACAACGAAACTGTAGAAGCCCACCACCAGTTAAATACCTTGGTATCTTGCTCGACCAGTCCTTCAATTTTAAGATATGGACTTCATTGCTAAGGCTTCTAAGAAAAACCTGGCTACACTAGAAACCCTCTCAAACCACATTTGTAGATTCCATCACCTTAACCCACAAAATAAAATATTCTCTAAAGCGAAATGGATGCCATTCAACAAACAATGTATTCTTCTAACTTCCCTCACCCACAAATTAATCTAACAGAATATCCTCTTTTTCTTCTCTACCAGACTTTCCAAAAAATACTACCTTCAACCTTGGGTTCCAGACTTCCCAGTCAGTTATCACCCACACCTCATAAAGCTGCACTCGGTCTACAGATTACAGCTTCTCTTTAATGGTCCCACAAACATGGGAATCCCTACCCCCCCAAAAACTAAAAGACATAACCTTCTACCGCCTACATATACAGTACATTCCTATAACAGCTAAAGAGACACCTCTTCACAAAAGCAATCCTATGTTTCTTATACTCGGTTATCACCTAAGGCAAAAAGCATTTACTGTACACACTGCCTTACTCTCCTCCTTTCTTATATGAATCTTTTCTGGAGCACCACTACCTTACTTGCCCACCATTCTTCCCTTGTTCTAGCTTACACTTTCTCCACCTTCCAACACACCTTCCTCTCTGTCTTTCACCTTCCTCTCACCCCTTTGTCTCTCTCACTCTCCATTCCCTCTGTATGATCTTTATCTGTACTAATACAGCCTCTCCTCTTCTCATTAATGTGGCATTAAATCAGGAAGGAATAAAGTGGACCTTATTAGTGTGGAACAGAGAACTGTTGTTGTATGTACTTATACTGTATCCAGCATGGTATACTTGCACTCAGTGCTGGATATTGTAACCTTGTTTATACCTTGGCAAACACCTTTCATAATGATGATTTTATTAACCTCCTTTGCTTTGTAAATTGCAACTTTTATTGATTGTCATTTCCTGGGCTGAGCCTGTAGGCAGTCCATTGGACTAGTGTTCTATCTTGGTGAGACAGCCGGGAAAAAGGAAATCACAACAGTTATACCATATAAATGGTCTGAAACCTTGGAAAGAAGCTGACGTTTCTGTAGTAAATTTGCTTGTTGAGCAAGTGAAGGTTCCCATATTGAAATCAAAATAAGGAAGACCTTATCAGTCTCTCAGAAACAGGAAGTAAATATCATCTGTGTTGTCTCGTAGGATAAGTCTAATCCAATTCAACATAGATGCTTTGCTTGGTGAGATGGTAAATAAGAAATGGTACATAATACCAAAACCCTAACATCAAGCAGATTAAAAAAGACATACAGAAGTGCTTAAATTTCAGATCACAGAAGAATCTAAAACTGAGTGGTATAACCCCGTTGTTTTGGTCCCTAGTCCTGATAGTTCTAGAAGGTTTTGTAACAAATTCAGAAAGTTAAGCAACATATGTAATTTGATTCATATTTCATTATTTAAGTGGACTGTTAAAGCTGTGTTTCTATCTACTTTTGATCTAACAAAAAGCTATTGGTAAATTTCAGTAATCCCTGAAGTTAAGGAAAAGTGGCATTTTCCAAATCAGACAGACTTTAGTAGTAGCCCTGTCTTTTTGTGTCCACAGAACACCTGCAACATTCCAGTTGCTGATAAAGCTTCTTAGAACTATTAAAAGACATGTAGCACCTACTGGATAATGTGGTAATATTTTCTTAGTATTGGGGAGGCCATCTATAAGTAACTGAAAGATATATTATGTTTAGAACATATACTAACAACTCCAGATTGTTTCAAGGAGTTCTTAGTGCTCACAGGTGCCTCAGAGGTTGTCAGGGGTACAGCCTTGTCTCAGTTCATGTATGGAGTTGAGCACCTCTCTCAACCTCTTACATAAGTAGAAAACTCAGCAGTACTGAGAAATGTTATTTGGCTGTAGTAGGAGAGTAATTTTTATAAAATGGGCAATCATCTTCCTCAAATCCTATTTGTTAGGTTGGGACTCTTTATCGCTGAAGATGCTCCACTGTAGTGGCTGTAGATGCAGAAAAATTGCAACTCCCCAACTGCCTAGATAGGTTTTGACCCTCCAGACTTTTAACTTCAAGATCCACCATCATCCTGGCTTCAAATGCAGATGGGCTGCCTTGGGCTTGCATCCATTTGGTGTTGCTAGAACTGGTTACTATACTGGGTGGGGGGATCATACATCATCATTACTGCTGAGCCAAGGCATGAGTCAAGGAAGCACACTGCTTTTGAGCTAGGAAAATACTGCAGAGTACAAAAGAACATGTGTCACGTTGCCTTAAGCATGCAGGTAAATCCCCATAGGAACTAAAATGAAATGCTCACTTAGAGCCAAGGCCATTGTCCCCTCCCTGTAAAGTAGAACATTTCTAATCTCCAGATTAGAGAGGATTATAGAGAGGAGAGGAGTCTTGAAAGAGCTATTAGTGCAGTCTGAAGAATAGCTTTGAAATATTGAAGCCTGGAAGGTATCACTAAGATCTGAAAGGAATAGAAGGTGTTAGTAGTTAACTTGCATGTATTAAGAAGGCACAAATGACATTATCTTGCTTGTTTGATAAAGAGTAAAAAGTGGTATCTGTTGTAAATACTGCTGCTTTTATTCACCAGATTTTGGGAGAAGCCAGCTATCAGAAGTTATTCATCTTTGTTTATTCAGTAAAAGAAACCACAATTTTTAAAAAAATGCCTCTGAGTGACAAAATGACATTATCTTGCTTGTTTGATAAAGAGTAAAAAGTGGTATCTGTTGTAAGTACTGCTGCTTTTATTCACCAGATTTTGGGAAAAGCCAGGTATCAAAAGTAATTAATCTTTGTTTATTCAGTAAAAGAAACAAATTTTTTTTTAAAAAAAATGCCTCTGAGTGGACTTCTACTTTATATGAGTTTACTGAAATAGATTTGGTGAATGTATTTCATGTTATTTTCCATTTTTGAAAGGAAGGCACAATTTTAACTCCTGTAAATAAAATCTCAGTTTAAATTGAGAATAGGTTTCGTAGACCACTTTTTTATGTTATTTATTTATTTTTGCACTCTCTGTCCCTGTTGTCTGTTGATCAGCCCCTTCCATGGCCATTTGGCCCATTTGTTCCCTTCACCGTGGTAAAGGTTGTGTAGGAGGGGGCATTTTTTCAGTCAGTCATCAGAACTGGTTCAGATTGTTTTTTTTGTTTGTTTTTTTTCTTTTTTTGCTTAAGTTTTCCTTGTCCTAACATACACACTGTGTAAGTTTTTGATGGAGAGTATGCAGTGGGATGGCGGCAGAGGCCATCCACTCACTTTTACAAGGGGTGTTTTCTCCAAACATCCCTTCTCTACCCCTCCCCCCAGGCTTGAGTAGTGGGCTTTCCAATCTTCTCCAGGAAATTAGCAATGCTCAGTGTACCCCCTGATTGTGTGTATACCCCACCCTTCCAGTGGAAGAAGTATGCCATACCCCTTCATTACTGCTACTTTTTGCCTGGCTGCTCCAGTGCCCAGGCTGCTAATCTAAACCCAGGCCTCAGTTATTGTTGGGAATTCATCCCCTGCGCCACAGAGCAAAATGACTGCGTCTTAGTTGTACAGAGAAATGTTACTATATGCATGCATGTATATATATATATATATATATATATATATATGTGTGTGTGTATATATATATATATATATATATATATATATATAAAATACTTAACCTTTGTCTTAGAACAGTTGTGAAATAACTAAATTACGTTTCCTTTGAGTATTATCCTTGTTCATAATAGTATTGTATTTAATTTACTGCGTTTGTTAGTTTGAGGTCATATTTAGCTGCTTGTGCCTGGATCTTGGTGACTAGAATGCCAAAATGTTGCTTAATGTTCCTAAGTTCAGGTTTTGTTACATCCCATTATGTCTTCATTGCTGTGCAGCTTGATTGAATTGCAGAACAATTTCTGCCTTTCCTCTCCCTTACACTCAGCAGTAGACCATGGGCTTGTTTAGAAGTAAGCAAATCATAGAAATTGTCTGAAAATAGAGCTTGTAATTCAGGCATAGTTCTCAACTTCCTTTCTCAAGAACGCTAGGAAAAGGCCAAAAACGACATGAGACAAAGGCTGAAAATAAGGGTCAGTTTTTGAATATTAGTGTTAATTCATGTAAATTAATAGAACAACAGATTTTGCAACAGCATTCATTTTCTGAGCAGTAAGACATATGAAACTCTAATGACTGGCAATACTGACTATAATTTTTAGTGATTTACTAGAAAGTCAAAGGTTTTAACAGGGATAAGGCAAAAATATAAGGCAAAATCGGCAGTGTTCTACACAATCAAAATAAACAAATGCCAGATAAATAAAAAATAAAATAAAATCAGGGATGGGTATGAATTCAAGGTTCAGAACCACTGTGATATTGTGTAAGCCTCATATTGGTCTACTCTTAATGCACCTGTGCATGCCTTTTCTGTTCTTGGACCCAATCTGTCCCCTGCCACCTTATCACATTACTCTTTGTATCCAAAAAGTCTCACCATAGTATGCTCTCAACTCTCCTTGTATGTCAATCAAACCCTTCTGTTTTGAGCAGTGCTTATATTACTTCTTCCCTTTTGCAAGTTCTGTATTTTCTGATTTTTCATGCATTGCTAAGCATTATTATGTGCACTGTTTATAAAGTTATGTATATATATTATCTTTTGTTTTCACTCTGTAAATTTTGTTTTGTATTTGTTGTCTTTTTACTTCCGGACTAAGGCTGAAATTGCTCTGCTGGGGTCAGTGCTACCTGTTCAACAAGTTAAAAAGTATTCTTATGTCTTGTACAGCACATAAGTTTAGTTTTATCTTAGTTGAATGAAATTCTTTTGTATTTTTTTTTCAATTTACAGCAACCTGAATTATTCCAGGCCCACCTTACTTACCTGACTTCTGCACCTTCTGTTGTTTTATGTATTCAAAGAGAGAATGCAGTGAAAAAACTGTTGGATCTGCTAGGACCAGAGGACCCACAAAAGGCAAAATCCCAAAACCAGTTCTTGTGGAGGGCCGAGTATGGGACTGACCACGTTTATAATGCGATGTATGGTAAGGCATCCACAAATATTTCATAACTTGTCTTGCTACCTTTGACAAGGAAGGGCAGTGTAATATGCTGTTACTTATATTGAAATCTTTTGATATGGAAGCCAGCTCATTACATGCAGTTTTGGATATAGCTGTACTTCAAATAATTCAGTTTGTATTAGTTGCTTGGGCACTGGTGAATGGCTGGAGAGAGATGGGAGTGAGCAGACAAATTTAGCATACAGATTGGGAAATGTATCGGTATTGGTATACTCCTTACCACAAGAGCTGTACCAGTCATGAACATGTACAATTCTTGTAATCTGATATTCAGTCAGTACAAGCCTGCCAGTAAGTATGTGCAATTACTTTAGCTGAAGGTACTGCAAATCCCCCAACCCATCCTTCAACTGTAAAGATCACTTTTCATGCCCAGACTTAATAGAATGCCTTTTGATCAAGTGGGGAGGTATTAGGATCATACATAAAAATCTTCTAACTCCTGCTAGTTAATGTCAGGTATGTATGATTTTCACCTGTCATCTCAATTTCTAGGATGCTGGGGAATGGGAGAAATAAAAAGATCTTTAAGTGATAAGGGCTTAAATGTTGTATAAAAATGTTAAAAAAAGAGTGAAAATTGGATGACTTCTAGTATGGGACTTCAGAACGTCTTAGATTATTTTTTGGTTTTATTTGAGTCACTCAGTCAACATTACAGAATTGTTTTGCTATTACTGATAAGTACTGGACAAATGCACTCCTATCACTATAATGATAAATTGCCCTAATACAGGCAGAACCCTGCATTTTCAATATTTTCATATATCAGCTAGGCTTGGGATATTATTTCCACTTAGAAATGGACAAGAAAAATCAAACACAACTAAAGCTTTAAGGGAAAAAATAATATGTTGTTATTGCCTGTTTATAGTCTGAGATGTTTTGGAGTTATTGCATTCCTCTAGAAGCCAGTTTTGGATTAACTCCATGAAAGAATTCAGAGATTGACCAGTGAGTCACAGAACTGAAACAAATGGAATAACAGTGAACCCTGGAACTCTTTAATCGTATTCTAAGCATTTTTTCTTGGGGGCTTGCACCCACGCCCAAAACACACCTCTTCTCCTTGTACTAGCTCAGAAATTATTATACCTTGGTGTACATACATACATACATACATACAAATATTTCAAGCACGGGCATTAAAAGCCCTTCTAGCTTGCCACTATACCATAACACTTGTTCCCATAATAAGTGTCTGTCCAGGCTGTTTTTAAAAATATCTAAACTAGTACTTGCGTTAATGTAGTCTGGTAGTCTGTTCCATGCGTCAGTTACTCTGTCAGAGAACCAATTAGTGCACTTCTCATTTCTACAGAATCATCTACATAGGTTGTCTGATGATTCTTTATTAATTTTTAATAACCCCAAGCATTCCCAGAGGTAGTTGTCTTTAAATGCCCTATATACTTGAATAAGATCTCCTCTTAGATATTTATAAGAGACGCTGTACAAGTTCATATATTCTAGTCTTTCATAATAATTTAAGTTTTCACATCCATGGATGCCCTTGGTATATTTCCACTGTACTCTTTCCAGTTTACTCATGCTTGTTTTCATGTAGGGTTTCCATATTGTTATTCCATACTCAAGTAACATTTTTGATTTCCTAGACTTTGTAAATCTTTTTATACAACCTATAGTTCTATGACTATCATTAACCAATTGGTTGATATGATTAGAAAAACTCATAAGTGAATCTGCCCATATACCCAGGTCCTTAAATGAGTCTACAGTTTCAGTCACTGTGTGTTGTATTAAATATTCACCTTTCAATTTATGTCTCCCAAATCTCATGTGCTTAGTTTTTGATGTATTTATCAGCATATTATTATCATGTGCCCAAAGGGTCAATTTAGTTGTTATGTTGCAAACATGCACACATGTAATCAGTTTACCCAAATTCAGGTCATCTGCATATAGACAGCAGAACACCTCAGATGAAAAAGTTAAGTCTGAAAGATACAATCTAAACAAGTAAGGGCCTTAGACAGAGCCCTGTGGGACACCCTGACTGTAACCAAGGATTTCACCAGTCCAGTTGTTGTATGATACTTGCCATGTCCTATTTGTAAGCCATGCAGCTATCCATCTTATCAAGAGTACATCAATACCTAGCTGTACTAACTTATTGATCAGTGTTTTGTGTATGACCCTGTCAAATGTTGAAATTAAATCTGTATAAATTACATCACAGCACAATGTTTCATTCATAGCTGTTATCATATTGTTATAGAACACCATGTCACAGGTGGTAATGGATCTATTTTCGACATATGCATGCTGATATATGGTTTCAAGTCCCAGCCTATCCAGTTCTGACAATAACTTATACAATATTACCTTCTCCATTATTTTTCCATAACATGAAAGTAGACTTAAGGGTCTGTATGACGCTGGGTTTGTCCTACTCCCCTTTCCCTTGAAGACAGGTTTAATAAGCGCATGTCTCTAATCTTGAGGAATCTCCCCACATTTGTATGACCTAGTGAATAATAGATATAATGGTACTGTAAGTTCTTGCTGAAGTGTTCCCAGGTCATTGTTACTAATTCCATCTCCTCCCTCTTATTTGTTTGGATCCAGTTTGCGCAATTCTTTTCCAAATTTGATTCCAGTATCTGGGTTTACCTGGATGTCACTAGGACAACTTACTGCCCCTTTTATGGAGCCAAACTGTTTTGCATAAGATTTTATAAATATATCTATAATCTTTTGTGTATGAGAATAAATTTTAGAATCTGCACACAGTTTATCAATTTATCAATTTATCAGTTTGTGTCTTTACGCCTTCCACATCTTATGCATATGTAAAAGTTTCCCTATTATGCTCAATATCTTTATACATTTTTTCTTGATCTTGTCTCACACTATGCTTAATCTGTTTCTCCAGCTTATTTATTTCAGTTTTCAAAGTTGTAGTTTGACCTCTCTTTCATCTCTTATATTTTTTGTCTCTCATCTTAATCAGATATCTTGTTCTTATGGAAGTTTATCCCCCTGATGTTGTATGCCTAGATCCATCCTGATGGTAAACATTTTTTTGATTTTTTTTTTTTTTGCACTCAAATAATTTCTTTTTCAAAACTTTCCACATTCCATCTGCAGTTTTTCCACTGAACACCTCACTCCAGTTAGTTTTACATAGTGAATGTTTTGCTTCCATATAATCTGTAATTAACCTTCTGTGCATTGGTTTAGATTTCAGTTTGGCAGAATTATCTAGCAACAAATTAACCTTTATAACCCCATGATCACTGCATATCAGTGGTAGTAAAACTTGACTTAACATTAAATTCTTTAAGAACACAAACAATGTCTAGTATGTTCCTTCCCCTGGCAGTTTTTTTTTTTTTTTTTTTACAATCTGAAGCAGTTGTTGTTCCTGAATATACATTGTGAATAATTTCCTTACTGGCATTGTTGAATCAATATTATTCCAGTCTGTTTCTGGTGAATTTAAGTCCCCAGTTAATATTATTCTTCCCTCCTGTGTTTCATGTAAGAAATGTATGAATTCCTGTAGGTCATCTGCACTTGACTTTGGTGGTCTATACACTCTAACAATTGTTATATGTTCCAGGGTTGTCTTTACTGTCGGTCTCATAGTTAAGGGGAATACTCTGAGGTAAGGTGATCCCTGTCTTAGTATATATATACCATGGCTTACACACTTTGCAAATTGCAGTTGTTGGACTCACATTTGTGAGTCTTGCTCATAAAAATTTATCCTTTCTGGATCATATGGTTCCCTAACTAGTAATCATAAGAACTCCATGGATGACTCTTGATTTGCTCTTATCTATCAGATAAATGTAACTGTAACCAAACATAGACATCTTAGCCAGTCCATAGTGATGGATGCTAGTAATATATTGTTACCTTTACAACTTATTGTTAAATATTATTGCTTTCCCCATAGTGACACTAGCAGCAAAGGTTTCCCAATGTACTCTATAATAAACCTCTGCCGTGTAGCCCCTCAGCAAAATAGTTGTCTTACAAGATAAAACGTTCAGATAAACCATACATGTTTGCATCAAATAATCAGCACATCATTAACTAGAAATTCAAGTCAATTAATATTTTACAGGTATAGCAATATTACCATTAGGCAGCAAAGTACCATATTTTAAAATAAATCTAGCTTCTGATTGTTTTAAGTACTTTATTGTACTCCCTTGTCTGTCTTTGGCAAACTTTTTAACAAAAACAGTACTCAGACAAAAGATGTATCCATACTGCCAGGTTATATTTCTCTCTCTCTCTCTCTCTCTTTTTTTGCAAGAATTTATTTCTTTGAAGTGTTTAGCTACTTTTTCAGTTGCTATTTACTGTGTCTTACATGTTGTCCTGCTTTTCAGATAACTGAAATTTTGTGGCCTATAAAGTATTTCTCACACCCCAACATGTAATGTATATGATTTTTTCAGAAACATGTAGAAAAAATAAACAGTCTTGCCAGAATGTTTCTTGGATGTATATGATCTAATAACTTATTATTTATCTCTGTTCTTGATGTACCAGTTGGATGGGAAACTGGAAATTCATCTCTGGTTTGGCACCTATGTGTCTAATGCAAACAGGTAACCAGTAAATGGTTCATCTCCCAGACCCATGGTATGAACTATCATAATCTGTTAATGTTATATGTTGTGTATTTTTGAATTTGCTGTTTGGCGGTGTCTTCTCAGGATTTCACTGAAGATCGACTTTCCAGATTATATTTCTAGTTAATGAATGTAAGTAAATAAATATGGGTCTGGATTCAATAAAATCCATGTAGGTTCCATGTAGAGCTATACGGAATGTACCTGTGTGCACAGCCACGGTTCCTTTCCAGCAGTGAGCCAAATATATTAATTATGACTGGCTGCAGAGGGAGATCAGAGTTACAAGGATATTGAATCCATGCAAGCAGCAGTGTAGAGGCTGTTCTGTAGTTGTTGACTGTCCAGAAAACGTCTGGGCAGGTGTTAAGCACAGGACAACACTATATATATTTTTTAATTTTATATGCTGTTTGCACGGTGTGGCGCTATGGTTAGTGATGCCAGTCTGCACTTAAACATATGCACTTGACATCTGCTATATATGTAAAAATAGAAATCGGATGTAATTAATTGAATATATATTTATTTTTTCCTGTCTCTCCTTGTTTGCACAGAGTGGCACGGTGCTTAGCAATGACATCCAACATCTAAAAATAGAAACCGAATGTATTTAATTGCTGTAGTTATGTGGTGCTTAGCAACATGCAAACTCGTGCAGCTTCATTGTGCAAGGCTAACAGGTATCTTAGTAATATATGTGAAGTTTTACTGCTTCCCTGTATTATACAATTGGCTAGATAGCTTGAGTCATGACCTACAGTGTAGTAGGTCCTGGGTTTGAGTCCTGAGCAGTCATATGTTTTACATTTATTGCTTTGAACATCAGTAAGATGACTGAAACATCAGTTTAATGTAAAATTAAAAAAAAAATTGTTACAGTTAGCAAAGTTGCTTGGTGCTAAACTCTGCTTAAACATAGCCAGTGTTGTACTTTGTGCGTTGCTAAGCTGTGCTTAAATATGGCTTGTGTGAGTTTGCGTGATACTCAGCATTGCTTAAGTCATTTGTGCAATGCTAAGCAACATGCCGCATTTTTGAAAATTGCACTATGACATGTAAGCACGGGAATGCATCCTGTATAATGACCAGTAGGTGGGAATCTGACACCTTTCTTTGGAGTTCTCACTTGGCTGTTGATATGCCTGGTGGTGTTGGTGAGGGAGCATAATCTTTGGAGCAGAGACGGGGTGTGCAGGAGTCCAAAGTGTTTGTTGAACTCCTGGTCAAAAACCATGAACCCCGGCTGCTGCAGGCGATTACCAGGGCTCAGAGTGTAAGTCTGACACCTGGGATCATTTGGCTAGGGAACTTCCCAGTACTATTGGTATCCCTCGTAGTGTTGTCACCACTATGACAACCTGAATTGTAGAAAGAGGGGAACCTTGGACACCTTTGTCCAAGAAGCTTGGGCTGGGCGCACCCCACAGATATGTAAGTGTGTGTCCCACTGATTTATAAATATGCAAAATGAATGTGTGCAAAACTGGTATGCATAATGCTTTGCTTCTCTTACAACAGCTGCAGAACAGAGGACTCACAGTGTCCAGTCCCATGCAGAGCGTCTGGCCAGGATGAGGTGTGTATGTGGTGAGTAAGGAAAAAATCAAAGCAATAACCTATTGCATAACATACTGTCAAGATAAAAGTATTTACAGAGTTTGCAATCCTAACAGGCAGGTATGACATACTTGGGAAATTTAATATGTTTAATAATGTGTCAGCCCCTACCTGAAATGGTAAACCAAGTTAAATCAAGTAACCATGCATTATTATCTAGTATAGCTTACAAACATCCATTGAGGTTGGGGTCTACCCAGATTAACAGTCACTGTTCTGCTCTGCTCATTGTGTGAAATATGTTGTAGATTCCACTCAAGTAATGGCGAGGGTAAATGGATTATTACTTAGAGATCTGACACAGCTATCCATGCTGTACATGCCAGACTTGAAGCAACAGTAATAAATAGATTTTAAAGGGGGATGGTGCTCTGATTTGTACTGTTTCAAACAAAGAAGTGCTTACCATTCTTGTAGTCACTGCATGTGTGTTCTAATCTAACACCAGTCAGCTGTACAAAGGAAATGAATAAAGACTGCTGAAAAAAAAACATCTGAAAAATGTAGTGCAATACCCACAGTAAGTTTCAAGCCTGTGTTCTGGCCAGTTTGGGTCATATAATGCTGTACATTCCACCCATTTGAAGAACAAGGTGTATGGGTAAGGTAGCTGACATTATGGCTATAGGTTCATAGGTTGGTACTTGTCTATAGGCCCAAGGGCCTATACAAGCCTATCCATAACAATTCCCTGGCAATTTCTTCCCACACTATTTACTTCCCTGGACCCCTGCCTAGCAGGGTGACTGACCAGATATTCATGTGTATAAATGCCAGATTTTAAGGTACATTATCAATAAAGTTTAAAGCAGGATTGTGCATTGAGAAGTAATCTGTTCATATAACTTTGCAATATGGATGTAATCACAGCATATGTGTTATTATCTGACACCAGTCAACTGTAAAACAAGAAATGAATAAAGACTGCAGAAAAAAAATGTCTGATAAATGTAGTGCAATATCCACGGTAAGGTTCAAGCCTGTGCTATGGCCATTTGTAATCAAATAATGCTGTATATTCCTCCCACACCAGGAACAAGATATATGGGTAAGGTTGCTCACGTTCTGGGCAGATATTCATATGTATAAGTGCCAGATTTTCAGGAGCAATATCAATAACGTGTAAAGCAGGATTGTGCCTTGATAAATAATCTTTTCCAGTAAGTGTGAAGTATTCCTGTATGCAGTGCCATGTCTTTTATAATCTGACATCAGTCAGCTGTTAAATTTAGCGCACATATTCTCTGGAGTCACAGCTTGTGGGTTCTGATCCCATGGCAGCTAACTAAAAGAAATCACCGGCTGTCTAGTCTAATTAGTGTACACGAACATACCTCTAAACTATCACGATTTTTCGGAATGTAATGACTAATGCCTCATATGTCTAGTCCGTGATTAGCAGATAAATGACATTGCTTGAAATGCAGTGTATTGGCAAATCTTCTTACAGAACACATTGGTAATAATGTATGAGCACACTATGTAAAGCACTTCCCTGTAGTTGTGTACCTGCATTTGTTAGTGCTTGGCCCATACTGTTCCATGCTAACAGGATGAGAGGTATGTACTTGTAACATCATCCATACAAGACTTAGAATCACTGTACACACAAGTGACACTGCAAACCTGTAGAAGTATGTATTATTAGTCTGTGTAGTAATACCACCTGCAAGGTCACTAATGGTATGCTTTTCTGTCTCTCCCCACCCCTTACCTTCTCTAATTTATGATTATGAACTTTATTTATTACTGTTATTTATTATTATGGTTTGATATTAATGTATTCTTTTAAACCAACTGTTATATTAGCCTTATGGGTTATATCATACTGGTTTGCTGTTAACATGCTTACCATTATGTTATTTATTGTTGTGTTCCTCATAATATACCTTAATATGTATTTGGATTAATCAATATTATGTTCTATTATGTTAGTACTAACATTAGTTTGGTTATTACTAATCTTATCTTATGTTTATATCTAATTTACTACAGCACAACAAGGTAGGCTGGTTCCAGGCGATCCACCTACCTTGCCTCCACCTGCCGTGGCACCGGGGCACAGCTTATCTGGGCTGCAGCCTGGTGGTGCCTCCTCTGCTGCCCCTGCGGCATCAGGTAGTTCTGCCCCATGGGCTGGGCCCCCTCTGGAAGAAGAGGTGGAGGGGGTGATTTTGTCACCTGTCAGGAACTGCCAGGTATGGTGCACAGAGTGTTTCACCGAACTGTGTGTGCATGCCTGTGCCAGATGGAGAGCATGCTGGCCATCCTGGTGGGGCAGTCTCATCCTAGACACCAGCCCCCACCACTGTCATCACAGAGGCAGTGAAGGAGCATTGCTGACAGTCCCATGGGTGAGAACATGAGTCGCACTGCTACCGTGTGGATGCTCATGGGACTGGGATTCCACAACACCCTCCCCGTCCAAGGTGTACACCCCCATCTTATGCCACACACCAACCTTGTCTACTGTCTTGTCTGCAAAAGCTTCCTCACCTTCCCAACTTACCCCCCACACGTACCTTTGTCCCTTCCCCAACATTCCACTCTCATCTTTAAAAAAAAAAACAAAAATGGGCACCTGTCCCAAAAAAAAAAAAACAATCATCCTATACATAGCTCTCCATTTCACACACATGTCCACTGGACACACTTAATTTGGTCCAGTTGGCTTGACAATGCAGTTACATTGTCCTCACCCCTCTCTGGGGGTGACGGTTCAAATTCATCTAAAAAATCTGTCACAGTGCACAGTTCTTGTTGAAGAAATGGATAGCAATGGTTCTTTCCTAGACCCATCCTGCAGATCCCTACCTTCCTTTCACTATATTTCTCCCCTGCTTGCTCCCCTTTTCACCACTTTCCTATCTCCCCAGTTTTATTTTCTTGAAATATTTTTTGCACAACGCGGCATGGTGAGCCACATTGCTTAGCTATGCTAAGTAGCGCTATACTGATATATGCTTTTGAAACAACATTAATCACATTCAAAAAGTACACCTGCACCCTATGTCAAACCCATGACCATCACACCTGCAGAGCAGTAGATCATCCCACCAAGCCACACAGTTGCAAACGAAAACAGGTGTTTTAAGCAAAACATATTAATGCTGCAGTTCCCCACATTAAGAGCGTTTAACTGGTGCTGTGCATCATGCCACATCAAACAAATCAGCTAAGAGAATTATACATAAATAGTACTATAATTGGCAGTCTAGTCCACAAATACATCATACACTATAAAGGCACACACATAAACTTAGTCATATAGTAAGTGAGGTATCTGATAGCAGGTAACCCCACAATTATGTCTACAACATGTAAGAACACACTTGATAACACATTAATGGAAAAGAGGATTTTAACTGGGACTCTGGTGTACAACTTCAGCACTCTAAAGCCATACACATAATAATAGATGTAAGTGGAGTATTTAACAACAGGTAACTGGAATGATAACTACAACATGTAAAAATTCACCTGCTAACAGTGACTCTTTAGCCCAGTCTGAAAAATGCATTGACAGCAAAACTTTTTGGTACACAAAGTCCTGGGTTCACGTACAGCAGCATCTACCAATGAAAATAGATGTATGTTGCCATCCATATTATAAAGTGTGATATGTATGTCTGTCTCATCACCTATTTATCCACTCAAAGCAGTACAGTTGGAATGTCTACATCTATATAATACAGGGCAAAGGCCTACAGAAAGGACCACTCTCACCTACTTCTAGTACAACACTATAAAGTGCACATAATGTCATGTAATGCAATAGCCTGAATTCCCAGAGGACTTTGAATTATGTACTGAAATTGTGGCCCAGTAGTATCAAACTGCAGCCCACAATGTTTTGCTGGTGATATAACAGACAACCACAGCTGCACAAGTAACACATATATGGAGGTTGAGCTAGACGCAAGGGTTGCCAGCACACACTCAACAGGGGACTACCATGACATAACACGTGAATTGGCAGTTGTCCAACTGCGTGACATCGTGGTTAATGCCCGCCTGGCTATTCTCTAGGACACACCAAGCGTTTTGGCTTGCATTGTCTTACTGATACTATTGGCTGACAGACTTACCTGATACACACACCTTACTGCCCAGTGAGGTGGGTACTCTCAATCTGGGCCTGCCTAGACAGCATGGCTGCTACAGGCCCCACACTTACTCTTAAAGTTTTTTGTCCTGCAAAGTGTTCATCCTTTCTGCCTATCCCTATTACCTGCAGCATCAGCTTCAGCCTGTAGCATGCACACAAGCCAGCACATAAAAATCTACTGCCAATCATTAGCGGACCAGGGTTCTGCTGTGGTGACCCCTAACTGGGAAAAGCCGAAAGACATAAACAAATTAACTGCTATTAACATACTACTTCATGGCAGAGACATTCTTTCCCCTACTATTTTCCAACCCATCATATGAGAAAGGGGTTGCAATCTGCATTGAGGCTTTATATCTTGTTCAGTGGTTGCATGGGGTTGGCCAATTATACTGCAAATCAGCTGTGTTGGCTGCAGTTAGCATTTCAGAAGCACATATTGGTTCAGAGGCAATCACTTGCTAATAGAGAACCATGTTAAAAAGACAAACAGCTAGCTAGGGGAAATTTGTGTATGAGAGTTACTTTGCATGGTCAACTTGTTGGCACAACCTCTATATATTTCTTTATCATTCAACAGAGGAGTATTGAACTCCATCAAGTAGTAACCTTTTTTTTTTTTTTTCTTTTCTCAGCATGATGCGTATGTGTCCATATACTTAGGGGGAATTGGGATTACAGCAATAAGGCTTGCTTGAAACTGTACTGATGACATGTCATTGATCTGCAGCTGTGGTATACCTACAGAGGAACTAGAGTACAGTACTGGTATAATGCTGTGTATTAATTAGGTATACCACTCTCATGGAAATTTCCTGCTGATAGCGGTGGTAATACTGCACTGCTATTTGTGTGGCACTGCTGGCTTTAAATAGTATAAGGGGGTTTACACATATGGGCCACAACGTTATGGACTGCTGTGTTGGGTGTGTGATCATACAACAGTATACACAAACAGGAATAGATGACTACTGCTACTATCTTACTCACATCCACAATCTTACTATGTTTGCATGGTGTTGAATATGAGATGTGTAACCAAGCAGTGCCTATTGGTAGCCATCTGTTATTGCTGTATCTGTACATACTATACTCCCACATATGTGATCCTGACATATGTTCCCATTTTGTCTGTCAGGGAATATGTATCCCCGACATCTGGGCCCTTTTACATAGGCGGAAAACAATACTATTCTGGAAGCCTTGCGTCAGCACCACCAACTGCTGCTGTCCAGGGGGAGGACAAACAGGGAAGAGTGGGCAGCATTGTGGGCCAATCTGGTTCACAATGTAAATGCAATTGGTCACCAGAGCAGGACATATGAGTAGGTGGAACACCGTGCAATGGACATGATAAACTCCGCCCACAGAAAATAAGCAGATATGGCCAAGGATCAAGTTGTCACTGGGGAGGGCCTGCAGTGGAAAAACCATTGTCAGCCACTGAGGAATTCCTGGAAAACAAAGGAACAAAGGACAGCTCCCAGACATCCATCACACGGTATGTTGTGGATGTGTGTGCCACCATTTCCACGCAATAGGAGCATCCAGGTATGGCTTGGCTCAGCATTGCAATACTGTAGTATTCAGTGTGTCAGGGTGTACATAGTTTTACATGGCTGGCAGGTATTTTTATGTAGGGGAAGAGGAGCTTAGTTGCAGTGTGAATCTCATGCTCAGATTGTGACCAACAGACCAATTAATGTAGTATGTACTGTAAATGTGTATTTGGACATAGTAGCGTGTCATATTGCAACATGGATTGCTGTTTACATTACCTCTCCCTCAAATTTTCACAGGACCGTCTGGAATCAGACACGGCCATGCTCTTGCTTTTGGTAAGCATAAAACTGTTGTGTTACTGCTGTAGATTTAGTGCATAGTATTCACAACAGTGTCATCCCAGGCCTGCTGGCTAGATTAATGAACTGTGTGCATGATTGCCAACCTCACAGATTTGTACCAATTTAACACGGTTTACAGTCATACCTATGCCTTGTAGTTGTGACCACACTGATAGCTCTGTATTATTTGCAGGACAGTACAGATTGCCTTATGTGTCAGTTGTGCAGTGTTTTGACAGATGTCAGCAGTGGACATCACTGTTGATCATGAGATTCTTAATTAGGAGCATATTGTTTCCAAGTAACTGCAGAAGTTTGTTAGACAATAATGTCCTCAGGT
Organism: Protopterus annectens; assembly: GCF_019279795.1. Lineage (NCBI taxonomy): Eukaryota > Metazoa > Chordata > Ceratodontiformes > Protopteridae > Protopterus > Protopterus annectens. The sequence continues at coordinate 258,229,098 of NC_056746.1, read as the reverse complement.
CCTGGTATATCATGTTGGGGGTTAAACAAGTCTATAATACTGACAGCGTTGTATACAGCTTAACATATATTTGCAAGATAGCACTGTAGGGCATAGTGTGTGTAGTAATGCACCACTTTTACCTTTTTATCACAGGTGACCCAGGGAGGTTGGTCTCTGTCCCCTTCATAACCTGATGTCACTGTCTCTTCAGACTCTGATTGTGGCCAAAGTGAGGCACAGGTGGGGACTGCACTGGCTGAATCTGTCCCAGAGGTTGACATCCCTCTTTTTCCCCCATAATCGCTGTACATAGTCAGTATGCCTACACATACCCAGTCCCCCGAGGCCACAGATATTGGAAGTCAGAGGGTGGGGACATTGAACAGGAAAGTGTGGCTATTGTGGGTGCAGTGAGTGTTGATACTGGTCATAGCCAAAGACGTGGCAAGGTTCCACATAGGCGAATTGATATGGGTGCTCATAGGAGGCCTGCTGTCCTTCCACCACCTGTTGGAGGTGTCTCGTCATGTGTCATTCAGCATATGTTTAGGGCCGTCATAGAGGCACATGCACGTTCTGAAAGGACCTTCAGATGAATACTCAGGGGGAATGGATGCAGCACAGTCTGACACCCGTGACTGCCTCCACTGCATTGATGATAACCTTGACCAGTTGACTGATGCAGTGAAAAGGCAGTGGTGTGAGAGAGATCACAGAATATCTCTCTTGGAACGGTCATTGTCTATGATGGAACATCTAGTTGGAGTTGAGAGTCGGACTTGTGGACATAGGTCAGCAGTTACATCTGCTGAGAGTTCAGGTAGGTGCTCTCCATCATGCTCTCGTAATGGCAGTACATCCAGCACCCCAGATAAGTGTGCTGTCCACACCAAGACATGGCAAGCCATGAGCCTGTGGTCCTGGGCATTCCTGTGGGGGACACGGTCCCAGCAGACAGCAGTTGCCCTCAGGTAGTGGCCATTTTCTCATGTACCTTTGCAAGCAACAGTGGCAGTTGCACACAACACAAAGTTTCCTCACATGAGAACTTCAAATCCCCAGTATCTGTGCTATGGGGATCATGTGCAATAATTCAGAAGTGATCTCTGCCTTGCATACAAGGCAATGTCTGACCCTGCTCTATTGGAAATGTATATTTGTAAGTGGAATGATAGATGTATTACCTGCTATAAAGACATTACCTGGTATGTGACATTAATAATACATGCTGGTGGGGGACATATGTGTACCACACTTTCACAAACTGTTGAAACACACCCTCACCTAATGGAAAACAGTGCATCTCATTGGCAATCCTCAGATGCCATCCATATGATTGGATGACTGTCATGTCACCACAGGGCTTCTCTGTGTGTCCTTTGTGGACAGGGGCGATATGTGCTGCTTGTGTAAATAAGGTTAAGAATGTGACTACGATGTTATGGGACCTAGGCCCATTAGGCTACTAATGTACAATGATCCTTTGATCCCATACCCAGATGTAAAATATTGTAACATCCACGCACACACACCTAACTACAGTGAGAATAGTACCACTATCAATTCTTATGTACAGAACACTGCACAGCATACGCAATGCAATTTGGTTGCAATTAGATTAGAACCCCTACCTATCTAATAGTACACACTAGAGATCACAGTACTTAACGCACACGCCAAACCAAAGTGTGCTATTAACATCTCTTTAGGTAATGTTATGGTAGATGACATCAGCAGGCCTTGTTCTGGTCAGGACTTTGGAGGCACACTTCACCTGCGACAGCCAAAATACTGCAAAACCCCACGTCTTTTTAAGTCAGTGTGTTGCTCATAATTATTTTGCAGGGAGGTGCACACAAACACCAAGTGGGCTAGAGTGAGATTAGAAACCTTACCTATCTAGTCTTACAAGCTAAAGATCACAGTATTTACAGCATGCACCACAGCTTAAGTCTGACATTACAGTGGCAGTAGGTACTGTTAAGGTACATGACATTGGCAGGCCTTGTGGAAGAGAGGAGCTTGGTGTCTGGCAGCACGTGCAAGGACCAAAACGTGCAGGCCCATTGACATTTGGAAATCAGTGTGGGATTCCCATTTGTTATGCATGGATATGCACACACACACACACACACACACACACACACACACACCAAGTGGGCTGGAGTGAGATTAGAACCCCTATCTATCTAGTCTTATACACTACAGATCACAGTATTTACAGCATGCACCACACCTTAAGTCTGTTTTATATGTGACTGCAGGTGAATACTGGTGGAGTACATAAACTAGGCTTGTGTTGAACAGAGTGTGTGAGCTGTGGAGTGTCATTGCTTCTCAACTGTTCTCTGCATCTAGTAACCTTGCAGTCAGAAAACTGTTTGTTATCCTTGCTCTTTGTCTACAGTAGCCATTTTGGCCATATGTGGCTGTTTGCAGTTGGATGGGCAAGCCTGTGAGCAAAAACAATGTGCCCTGTCAATGCATGCATACACAACATGATACCTAACACCACCTGTTCACCTGTTAGTTTATGTGTTGTGACATCCAGCAGGCACAGGGGGCCAGAGGGCAGTACATTATCTACTGGTGAGCCCTTACATTTGGTCCATTGAGCAACATTATACATGTGTCATAACACAGCTTCAATCACCAGTATCAGGGTATGTAGGATGATACAGACATACACAGACATATAAACCTATATCTGTAGATAACAAGCATTTAAATATACATGAAGAGGTGTGCGTGTATGTATATCATATATGTATATGTGTTATGTAAATGTATAGGGACAAACAGAGATGTATGCCTGTATAAATATGTGTGTGTATATAGATTTATATATACATATAGATCTATAGAGAGAGTATGATACTTACAGATATTTATACATTTTAAGCACTTGGTATTATAAAATGTAAAGTGTTTCATTTTTACTTTGTCTGAAGAAGTGCAAGCAGTGCCTTGCATGAAAGCGCTAATTGAGTAAAAGATTTTGTATCCGTTTGGCTGGCGTGATTTGTAGCCTCCGTTTACTTTCTTTTTTGGAGTTTAAGAATTTTATTTTGTTTATGGCTGAAAATAACGGTGGTTTACAATCGCAGTCACAGGATTTGTTTATTTCAAGTCCAACTGCTAATATTTCTAACCGTGATGGCGATGCAGTTGGATATCTCACAGTTTTAATTCAACAGCTAACACAGTGTGTTGAAGTACTAGCAACCAAGGTCGAGTCCCAGAATGTTTCTAACATGCCGGTAGTGCGACCGAAAGCAGGAGCAATTTTTCAAACGCTTCCACCTCTGGGTTTTTCATCTGTTAACAATGCACCGACTACCTTTGCGGGCGTGATAAGTTCCAACGTTTCCCCTTCATCCAGCCTACCTCTTGGACAAGGAAGTGGGCAAGTAATTCATACTGATAATGGGGCTTCACGTGAGAACAACAATTTACCTAACAATTTACCAACTTTGGAGGAGTTTTGTAAGGTTCCTGATATCAACCTCCATTTGGGTAGAAATGCAGTCACGGAAAATCAACAGAGTAAGCCCGAAAATGATAATAACTCTAACATTGTAGCTAACCTTAAACAACTAGATGGATATTTACTAAAATTTAAGAAGCTGCAAGTTGAAGTTATCTATTTATGTGAATGCATAAACTTGAAAATAGTCCCCAAAGGACTCCGGCAATGGAAGTACCCATCAGGTACACTAAAACATACTGAATTCCATTCCCGTTTAATCCGTCATTTCGACCAGCAGGGGCTTCAGCTATTGGAACTGCTGATAGAAGAATATACTAACCAAATGACAACATTAAAAGATAAACTAAACACTATGGACACTCTGATAAAGACTGATCCCTGTTTTTCCCGTTATGAGTATGACTATACTAGGATTTTCTCGAGTATTAGTGTTTTAATTAATAAAATTGGCGACACGAAAAGGAGGAAAATACAAAGGGATGTTTCAGCCTATGAGAAAGGAGCTGCCTATCCCGATCCGCCTGTAAGTAGAAGTACGCATGTAAGTCCTCCTTTTTCTGCGCGTACACACACTAACCCTTCGGCCACAGACACACAAGGGGTAAGAGAAAGTGATTTAGACAACTTTCTCAATACGGACAATAGTCATTTTTCCGACATTGAGGTATCACCTCAAGCCCCGAGACGTAGTGACCGAATTAGCGACAAAAAGAAAGCTGGTAACCAACAAAATCAAGGGAATGGTAATCAACCTCAGGATTTTCAACGCAACCAGCATGGCCCCCGGAAAAAAAACGGGTTGGACCTGCAAAGGCCACAACAGGTTTGCGTCCAACAAGAGGAAAGGCCGATAGACGTGATGGATGGGAACAACCCATGTTCCGTTAATATTTTGAAAAGTAAGAGCAATGACTTTAAAGTATATAATTACACGGACTTTGATATTTGCTCAGATTTTATTGAACTCTTATCTAAAGGTTTTTCTTATGCTGTGCCACCTAACTTTGACATCGCTAGGGTATTATGTGATGTTTGTACGGAAATTAAACTTAAAAGTACTTTTTGGGGGCAATGTCAGTTTACAACCTAGAACAGAAAATGTATCAAGTGTGTTTAACCCCCCTTTAGATAACAACCTGATGATTTTTGAAAAAATTTCCGAGGTCCACCTAAGAAGCTTACATAAGGAAATTTGTAAAAATAAGATATTGGGATGTAAAGAAAGAGAACTAATTACACACATTAGGATACACGAAATACGTGTAATGAAGCCTGATAAAGGTGGGGGTGCTATTCTAATGTATGAGAATGATTACTTAAAGAAAATGCACTTGTTACTTTCTGGTGAAGAATATAAATTAGTATCATTAAATGAGTTCAATCAAGCTTATAAAAGAATTAAAGACTATTTAAGCGAACTGTTTATAGAAGGAAGTATCACATTAGACTTATACCAGTATTTTTCTATGTCAGCACCCATTACACCTGTGCTATTCGGTATTCCGAAACTACATAAAGACATCCAAGAACCCCCTTTTAGGCCTATAATAGATGGACTGAATTCCATCACCTACCCCTGTGCTAAATGGGTCGACAACAAACTTAAAGAATTCCTCAAGACAGAAAGCCAGATATGTAAAGATTCCTGGCACGTCTTGAAGAGCCTTAATAAAATTCCTTTTCAAACTGAATTAATATTTGTGACAGCAGATGTCAAAAATTTATACACTGTTATTCCCCATGCAACAGGAGTAGAGTGGGCACGTGAATTTTTAATACAAAAGAAGTGCCCAGGGAGACAAGTTGACCTTATTATTTCCATTTTGGAAATCATTCTGGCAAACAATTATTTTATGTTTAGAAAAGACATATATTTACAAACAACAGGAGTAGCGATGGGCTCTCCAGCTGGCGGTAGTTTCGCAAACACCGTAATGGCCTTCTGGGAACGGACATTCCTTTTTCCCCACAACTTGTTTCAGGAAACTATTGTCTGGTACACACACTATCAGGATGACATTCTAATGATAGCCAATTGTGGAAGAGACAAAGTTATTGAGCTAATTAGCGAAATGAATTCTTTTGCCTCTTTCCTTGAATTTACTTATGAAATTGGAGAGGCATCTATCAATTTTCTTGACATCAACATTAGTAAAGACATGACAAAAAATGCTTTTGTTACTAAAATATACAGAAAGCCAACATATAGCAATTCCTTCTTACATTTCACAAGTTGCCACCCCTATTATCAAAAGAAAGGGGTGGTAAAGGGCCAACTTGTCCGAGCCTCTCGAATGTGTTCCACAGAAGAGGGTTTTGAGAAGGAATGTGGGAAACTTTGGGAAATGTTCGAAAACAGAGGCTATCCCAATAAATTATTAAATGCAGTTTTTGCGGAAATTAAAAACAAAAGGAAAGAGGGAATACTTGGGCCTCTATTTAAAGGGGTACCCATTGTTACAGGGAATGTAATTTATGACAGTAATATTGACAATGTTGAGCCAGAAAGTATGAACCAAAGTAACAACGATAATAATTATAATATTGTTTTTTTAACACAATTCAACTTGTATTCTCCACAAGTCCGAAGCATTCTACAAGTAACTGGGAATTAATAATGCAAGACAGGAAGCTACACTCTTTACTGGGTCCAAAGTTGAGCGTAGTTTATAAAAGAGCTCCTTCTATGAAAAATTTACTTGAGTATCCTATTAAGCCCTATAAAATGAATAAAGGCATGTTTAAATGTGGGCGATGTAAATATTGTAAGTTTATACAAACAGGGTCCACCTTTATGATAAGGGGCACTAGATATTATATTAATGGTAAATACAACTGCGAGACCCAGGGAGTTGTGTACCTTGCAAAGTGTAAAGAATGTCCTGCCTATTATTTCGGTAAAACCGAGAGATTATTAAAAAATAGAATCTATGAGCATTTGTATGCTATATCTAGAAGAAATTCAACAAATGCACTAGCCAAGCATGTTATGGACAACGACTCTCATAGTTTCTTGTTTAATATAGTAGAAAAAGTAGACAAAAACCCCAGAGGGGGGCCATGGTATTTAAAGCTACAAGAACGTGAACTTCTCTGGCAGTTAAAAACTAATGCTCATATTTATCCGGGCATTAACGATGCATGTTCTATTAAATGCCTGCTTAATATTAAAGCTTTAGAGAGATAGTAGAATCTTCAATGTGCAATATTTTTATACACAAATGATTATGATTTTAAAAATACCTCAATGATTTAATATTTTATTTTTTGTTTAACAACATGTAGTTGCATTTGTATGTATATATAGAAATGGATTTGGTTTAGCATATTATGCACAACATATACATAATGAATTAAATTTAAATTTAAAATTACGATAATAATTTAAAATGAATTATATTTTATAAATACATGTTAAGTGGTTGGTTTATTTAATAGATGTTTATGATTTTTCGATTCATAAGCACTTTTTTTATGTATGTTTATATCTTTAAGTCAAGACTTGTATGGTTGCTGAATTGTTGACTTAATTAAGTAAACTAATTAATCATTTAATTAACTGTGGGCTTGGTTTAAGCACTTGGTATTATAAAATGTAAAGTGTTTCATTTTTACTTTGTCTGAAGAAGTGCAAGCAGTGCCTTGCATGAAAGCGCTAACTGAGTAAAAGATTTTGTATCCGTTTGGCTGGCGTGATTTGTAGCCTCCGTTTACTTTCTTTTTTGACATATATGTATGTAGTTGTAGACGTATCTATATATGACAAGTAATTTTAAGTGAGGAGCAACAGAATTGCGACCTGCTTAACTAAGTGTATGGGCATGCCCAGTGCAACTTTTGCTAGTTGTAAACTGACTCCAGCCCACGCCTGCCTGTACTCCATTCCAGTATTTGTTTGTTACATAAAATGACATCTGTCCCTGTTTCTGCACTGCTGCACATAACTGAACTTGCCTACAACTTTCTTCAGTTGTTTGACGTACTTAATATGTCACAAAGGTTAATAATATTACACCGCACACATGCTGACAGTCTTTAGCACAAACAGTAATAATGCCTGACATCCAGAATAAATAGTTATGTCCAGAGTAGTACCATGAATACCACCACAACAAGCTGTTTGACAGATATGGATTATTCATCACACAATGAACTACATAAATACGTATATCGTTATTCCTGCATTAAGTAAGATATGGAATGTATGATCACTTTCTATGTTACTGTCCTGAGACTGCCTGACATGCTGATATACCATTGATGAGTTTCTGCTAAAGCAGTTACAAGGGAACACTGCTGTGTTGGGGGTGGTGGAATACCACCACATGTTCTGCTAGGAGACACAGTAGTCTGTCATGTCACCCCACTGTGTAACATCTCCCTTGACAGATATACCAGTAATCTGTTGCAGTAGGACTGCATGAGTATTCCATGCATGAGGCCTAGTGAATACTCATGGAAACAAGGTGGCAGAATAGGTATCTGTAGTCCCTTGTGGATGTAATTTCTGTCCAAGTTAGCCCACTTTGTTTACTTGCATGATATACCAGATCCATGAATACAATGCCAGATCATAATAATCTTTGAGTACTGTGAAAGTCACAGACTTACCTTGCAAATGCCGCAGCTGATGCAACTGTAGTTTGGGGCTGACTCTGTCTGATGCAAGCAGTACACAGCCAGTACATGAGTAGATCCAGGATGTGTGGGTTGCCGACCATCATTTGTAATGTCTGTATGTGAGTAGGAGTAAGGTGTCAGTCTATAGGTCTCTAGGTTGTCAGTGAATGTGCTATGCGTTGCCTCTTAGCCAATACTAGGCTGTACTGAACACGCCTACATCTGCCTACAGGGACATCAGCAGGGGGGTCCTCCTCCGAGGAATCCTGTGACTGTGGCTGTGGTGACCTAGGCACTGGTGGGGGGCTGTGTTTCCTATCCCTTTGCTGATCCTGCTGCATCTGTTTCTACAGGATTATATTTTGTAGCATAGCACATACTGTGAATATATGTGGACATGTGGTTGGAAAATACTGCAGGGCTCCACCAGATATATCCAGGCACTAGAACCGTGCATGGGCCTCATTATGCTGTTCATCTGTGGGTGGGTGTGCATTTCTGATGGGTGTCATCATTCACAGTTCCAGGGTGTAGCCAGCATCTCCCAGTAAATGGCCATGTGGGATGCCCCCCCCCCAGCAAACATCTGGTACAGCTATGATGTATGCCAGATATGGGACTCGTGATAACTGCCAGGGCTGCTGGCACGCACATTCAGGATAATCCCCGGGGCATTGCACATGACCTGGCAGTTGATGGAGTGGTACCCCTTGCGGTTAACATAGATGCTACCCTGCTCACCAGGTGGAGCTGTGATGTGTACATGGGTGCAATCTATGGCACCCAGTCATCAGGGTAGTGTGCTACATGGTAGAACTGTTGCATATTCCTGGCCCTCACCTCAGGGGAGGGGGGGAGATGATAGGCACTCACTGGCTCACTGGCATCTGTTAGCATAGCATCCAGGAACTAGAGGGTATCCTGGATGCAGATGCCTGTGACACCCCCATCATGTTTCCATTTGGTCTTTTAAAAGTACTTGTAGCATGCAAATTGTTAAGGGCAGATCATGCCTACTAAACCTGGTTGACCTCTTCGAGACAGTCACCAAGGCCATAGATGAGGGAAAGGTGGTTCACACAGCCTACCTTGATCTCGCCAAGGCGTTCGACACTATTCCTCACTCAGGTATTATAGAAAAACTCACCAGCCTGAACATAAACCCCTATGTCACAAGATGGGTTGCCAACTGGCTTACAGACAGAACTCACACAGAATAGTGGGCTCCAGGTCTGACTCTAAGCCAGTCACAAGTGGTATCCCGCAAGGCTCGGTTCTGGGACCCCTACTGTTTGACATATTTTTCTCAGAAGTACAGTCAAACACAGGAGGACTATGGCTAACCAAGTTCACCGATGACTGAAAACTGGGAGCCATAATTGACTCTCCGGCTAACACGGACATCCTTCAAAAAGGTCTTACTGAGACAGACACCTGGTGTCAAAGTCATGGCCTCAAGCTAAATGCCAAAAAATGCAAAGTCATCCCATTTGGGGAAAAACAAAACACCCACGAATTACCACATAGGTGGCAGCCATTTAATACAGAAGAGGTAATAAGAGATCTGGGGACCCAAGTTGATAGCAATCTCTCCTTTGACAACCACATTGCCAAAGTGGTTAGAAAGACCTTCTACATAGCCCACCTCATCATGAAAGGATTCACATCTAGATCAAGAGAGGTAATCATGCCCCTTTATCCATCCCTCATCAGGCCCATCATAGAATACAATGCCCCCTTTGGGATGTACCTTACCCGACACCTGCAGCAATTAGAAAGACCCCAAAAGTACCTCACCAGGAGGATCAAGGGACTCAAACAGATGTCATATGCTGCTCGGTTAAAAAAACTCCAGCTCTACTCAGTTGCATACCGCCTACTTCGAGGCGATCTATGCCTGACATATAAAGCTATGTCCAACCCAGAATTAATGGACATGCTCCACCTCAGTAAATCTAAATCCCTTAGAGCCACACGCTCGAGGGACTTGAACCTCAGCACAGAAATAAATAGAACATGCTGGAGGGACAGATTCATAACCCAGAGGCTCCCTTTGCTCTGGAATAGAATTCCAATTCATGTTAGGCAGAGCACCTCACTGACTCTCTTCAAGAAGAATCTTGATGAGTGGATGGGGGATCGTAGGTTTGTCCCGGGGATTACTTCCATGTCACTATTAGACAGAGGCACAGTAAACTAAACTTTGAAAAGGGCACAGTATACTCAAATCAAGGGGTGGCATAAGCCAAACACAATCGGGCTAGGCTTATAAATGCACCAGGGCAGATAGCCTAGTATGAACCTATGAACCTATAAGTAGTTAGAAAATCCTTCTATGTGGCCCATCTAATTACTAAGGGATTTGCATCTAGAAATAAAGAGGTTATAGTGCCCCTCTACTCGTCACTCATCAGACCCATCATAGAGTACAATGCCCATTTGGGATGTACCTCTCAAGACACTTCCAACAGCTGGAAAGACCACAAAAGCACCTCACCAAGAAAATTACTAGCCTGAAACATATGTCCTATGCAGCCCGACTGAAAAAACTCCGGCTGTACTCAGTGGCATATCGCTTACTCAGAGGTGATCTCTGCCTGATTTACAAAGCACTGTCCAACTCAGAATTGATGGACATGCTCCACCTAAAGAAATCCAAGTCACTGCGAGCCATGCGCTCTAGTGAGCTAAACCTCACCACAACAATAAATAGAACATGCTGGAGGGATAGATTCCTGTCACAGAGACACCCATGCTTTGGAACAAAATTCCTAACTACATTAGGCAGAGCCCCTCACTAACACTCTTCAAGAGAAGCCTTGACGAGTAGATGGGTAACAGAAAATACACCCCCGGGATCACTTCGTTGGCTCTGCTTGACAGAGGCTCAGTTAATTAATCAATGGGGTGGCGAAAGCTGAGACACTCTGGCTAGGCTTAAAAATGCCCTTGGGCAGATAGCCTAGTACTTACCTATGTATCCTAAGGGCTGCACATACCTTTGCTTCCACTGGGATGTGTTCCCCTCTGTTGGCTCTGGCTGCGGTTCTGAGTTGAGGTGGCAGAGCTCAGTGAGTTGTTGTAATATGTCCCTGTCTTCCCTGTAACACTCTACAATCTCCCAGCTCATGTAGTTCCTGGAATGTTACCCTAGTCCTGAACACTTTTCTTCTTTTTCTTCTGTGCCTAGGCCTGTTGTCAGCAGCACCAACAGCAGCGACTTCAGCATCTAGCACATACAGATGTAGCAGACCTGCAGCAGGCTCTGGCATTATCTCAGTTAAAATTCCCAAGTGTGAACACCAATGGTCCAGAGTACTTGGGGGGGAAAAGCACTGAGCAGCATAAACACATTCAGCAATGCGTGAGCAGCATAGGTTACACAAAAGTCAAAATCAATAATTGAATATATCCGGTTTTAATTGCTTGTTGCCTACGTCATCATTATGACTAGGGTGGTCTTTCTGTGTGAACACACTCAGCTATGTGGCGCACAAGGCAAACACATGCAGTGGGAATTAAACAGTCCTAAAAGTGACTGGACATACATCCCTCTACTGGCATTCACATCCACTGGGAATATCATCACTGTGGCTATGCGAATACGATTACTCCATTTTGCTATTCAAGACATCCACCTCATTTGCATACACATCCGTGCTGACAGCCTGGAAAACTACACAGTTCAGAGCGGTATGACCTGGGCAACAGCACCAGTGCACCATTGTATGGCACAGACATAGTGAGTTATAGTACATTTCTGACATGTATTGAAAAATGCAGATTTATTATTTTATTTTTGTATTAAGCATGTTTGCACACTGTGGCATGCAACGCAAGCTAGCTGAGATTATTAAAGAAAATAAAATATTATTTTAACTTATGTCCTTCCTCTTTCTGACATCCACAACATTATTTTTGCACATATCTGTATGTGGCGCTACAGTTTCAGGGGATGCATGTCCACATTTCTTCTGTTTTACATCTTCTTTTCTCTGTGTATACTCCTGTACTGGATTCCGCATACAATACGGACACTGACACGGGGTCTACATGGATGCCTTTCCTCTTGTTGGATTGCTCAACCTGCCTCATTTGCATAAGATTCACCTACTTATCAGGTAATTTGCATTCCAGGATATTTTCCTTGTTTGTGCATGTGTGCATGCATGCCGCTAAGAGGTGCTTACTGAATCTAAAATTGTTTGTGCTGGTGTATGTGTTGCACCATGATGCATACACCGAAAATAAATTGTGTAGGCTTTATTGAATTCTCCTGATGGTGAATCAAACCATTTATGCCCCAACTTTTCCTCTCTGTACACATTCAGTAAGATGGAAGAGGTTGTTATATAAGTTTATTTATGGATTGTAGCCCAAGATGTTTCTGTACAATGACAGCAAGGTAAGGTGCTTGTCGCATATTATTTACTGTGTTGTATAGTTTGGAGATTAGATTAGCATATGATTTAAGTTTTGTAGAACAATAAACTTTTTTTTAATGGATGAATTATTTTTATAATGCTGAGTGACTATGGGAGTTTAATTCCAAATATTACTCTTATTTTTAAAAAGTACCCCTGGGATTCAGAATGTGACCTTCAGTAGTAAGTGCTATTTATTGTTTGCAGTAGATACTTCAGATTCAAAGACAACCCATTCGCAGTGCTTCTAACTAAGGTGGTGTAGCACTGTAGTGGACCATCTCTCTGACCTGCCACTAATATAAATGCAACATCACATTCAGGAGGAGAGGCATATGGTAATGAGTCATGCGCTCTCCCAGCAGAATAAATTAACTTTGCCAAAGGTTCACATTCACCCATTACTTTCACTTGGAGAAATTGCATTAGCAGCAAGTGCTAGGGAGTAGTGGTGTGTGTTTAGGTGAAAGTTTGTGTGCATGCATGTGTTCATATATTTGTTTGTGTGTGCGTGTGTGTGTGAGAGAGATTGGGTAAGAGAGGTGTGCTGTGATGTAAAAAGAGTGTCTGTGTGTGTAAGTAATGTCTGTCTGTGGGTGAGTATGTATATGTGTGAGGATGGGGCTTTTATACCTTTCAACTACACTACACTAACAAGCACTGGTTGCAACTGTGGGGGGGGGGGGGGCACAAGACACCAGATACACTTTTAAAGTATTACTTTACATCACTGAAAAAGTTAATAGAACATAAATTCTTTCAGCAAGAAGCTGCAAATGAAGAATAACACAATGGTCTTTCCAGTTGCCTGCCCCTTATGTTAATTTGACCACATAACTCCTTCCATCTCCCCTTTCACTGGCTTGTGTGAGTAAACACAAAATTGTCATTTTGTGAAATCACTCCCCTTCAACTATTTCAATTTATTGGTCATCCCACTGTATTACATAAAACCAGAATACAAAAGGCTCACCCCCTTTCAGTCTATCTTGCTCTTTTAAAATTAGTGGCTCTGCACTTAGACAACTAAAAGGTAAGTTAATCCATTTCATATCTAACTGCTTAGTGCACACTGCAGTGATTAGGATATTAACCCATTTTTTTCATCTTACCTTTAAACATCTATTACAAGACCACCAGGTATTAGAGAGCCCGCATTCTGCCTCTTGGCAGTCATCTTGGGATTAGTGCTTCTGTTTTCTCCTGGAGACTGCTGATCACCAGAATGCCTAATAACTGCTTTATAGGTGACTGCTTGGAATTTGTGCTTATAGTCTGTTGCTGGTGAGAGAAGGAGCAGAGTGCATTTATTCTTGACTGTTTCTGGTTGGACAGTGAGTGTCTGTGCTTAACGTTCCTGATTGGTCTGGTTGCTATTCCAGGCATTTACCAGGAAAAGGCTACAACAAGCCTACAGACCCTTGTATCATCTGGGACAAGACTGTGGATCACTAAACAGGCTGTGCCTGCTTCTTATCTTGGGATTGGTGCTAAAGTTTTGCTTCTGGTGAGAGAAGAAGCAAAGTAGCATTGTATCCCAGCAGTGTGAAGCTGTGGTCAGACCAACACTTAGTAGTTGCAAGGCAGTAGCCATTAATGCGACTCCCCTCTTTTCACCATTCCTGACAAGATAATGCTTTGTTTTCAGTAAGCAGTGCTAGATTTGTTTCTAACTTCAGAATATCTGTCTAAATACTTCATCTTTAAATATTCAAGGTCTACGTATTATTTTTCCCTCAAGTGTTTGGCAATGCTGTGTACAGACTCAAACACCTTGAGTGACATTTTTCTTGTGAAAGCATGATTGAAATTTCATCAATAGCTAGCTGCACACAGGGCAACTAGTTTGCAATGACAAGCACTGTCCTCATAGTGCAAACTAGATACTCCTAACATGGCTTGATATTCTCATTCCAACTCTCTAATCAAGAAAAAAGGGTCTTTTGCCATGTATATGAACTTTCCCACTGTCTCCGTTACCAGCTTGGTGGATATGGGCATCCTCAGGCAGTGTAGAAATTGCCTCATGTTTACTGACAACCAGTTAATTCTCAAACAAACTGATATGGTATGTGAGAGATGTCGTTGCACAATGTCACTGGAGGCAAAGCTCTCACATAAAAGTACTCCTGATGTCAGTAAGGTTGTCATTAGTACACACTCTGCACTCATCACACACAATTCAAAGCAGACATATCGACCCACATATGCTGAGGCACTTAAATGTAACCTTCCTAAACCACAAAGACCTCCTAGACAAAGTACACATAACAAATACCTTCAGCAGCCCCAAATGCACTCTTTCAAAACAACATCCAAATCAACACATAGAGCTACATCTCATGGAGCTTCAACTTCTTAAGCCCGCAAGGCAAGCCACCACACAATAAACATTCTGGTCATTGGAGACTCCATTGTAAGACACAGTGATGTCCCTCTCATCAGGTGAGTAAACAGAAAGTCACGGTCAGTTGCTTATCATGAGCTAGGATCCACCACATTACTCATGCAGTCAAGTCACTGGACCACCACAAGTACCAATATGACTCAGTCCTAGTCCATGTTGGACTGAATGACCTGAGACATACCTCCCTAGATTATTTGAAGAGACATCATGAAGCTCTCAGAATATGCGTCTTAGGCTGATATGACCATGGCATTGAGCAGCATTTTACATTCTCCAAGGATGATGCCACAATACGAACAAAGGTTGAGTGACACTAATAATTAGCTTAGTTTCTGGTGTCATTCTAGGGGGGGGGGGGTGCAGTATTTGTCAGCATGGAAGGAGATGGTCAACAGATCACACTGCTTTTCCAGGGATGGTCTGCACCTCTTTCCTCTAGGCTTTCGAATATTAGCTAAAACACTGTCTTCCCCATAGTGCTTTTTTAGGTAATGCCAAACTGAAAGTACTTCCGACATAGCAAATGAAAACCAAAAAAAATCTAAAGGTACTACTGCTCAATGTTAGGAGTCTAAACAAAAAACTCCACTCCCGAGAAGCTGTCTTCACCCTAGAGAATGCTGATGTCTGTGCAGTCACTGAGACATGGTTTAAAGCTGGGGAGAGCACACTAGCAGTACAAGATTGTAATGCTTTCCACACATTTAGACCAGCTATTTCACAGGCAGGGACTAAAAAGGTGATGGTTTCTCTATTTACATTAAAAATAAGTATACTTCAAGGCTGATCAAACAGGACAATGCACTTGAGCTGTACCATGTTCAGATCACCGTATGCAAAATTCAATACCACTTCCTTGCCAGCTATAGGTCCCCCTCTATGACCCATGAAACCCATACCATGTATTTAAATTGTTAGAAACACTAACCATCCAACCCAATACCATATTAATGGGTGACTTTAATTATCCCACTATTGACTGAGAATCCTGTGTGACACCAAACATACAGGTACAGAGATTCCTGGATTTTGTAAAAAACAAACTCCCTGGGCCAGTCAGTCAGTACACCAACCAGGGGTGCAACTATACTACATCTGGTCCTCACTAATATGGGAGAGTGGTGCACACCCCCTACTGTAATATCTGCCCTGGTAAGGCCTGACCACAAAAACAGACTCCTTTGAAGTAAAAATAAAACCTGGACCCCCAGCTAATAAACCTGGACTATTCAGGAACTACTCTAAGGCTAACCTCCTGCTATTAATTGATCACCTGGCAACATTTCAAGCCCCCATAAACCCTGAGAACACTTATGCAAATTTGTTCACAGAAACCCTGTAGAAGCATGTTAATAGCTGCACAGAGGCAGCTGTACCCACCAGGAAGAAGTACAGAACTAACTCAGAAAACTACCCACCCTAGTGGAATCACAAAATCAATAAGCTGTATAACAGAAGGAAGAAAATCATGGTAAAAATTAGGAGGTGCAGCACCCAGAAGGATAAAAGCACTCTCATCAAATTAAACAAACAACGCAGAGGACAAATAAAGTCTACCAAAGTCAGATTTGAGGTAAGTTTGGTCTCCCAGGCCAAGGGCAACCACAAAGTATTTTTTAGCTGTGTCCGCAACCTTAAAGGCAATACACAATTGTGTGCGGAGCTCATTGAACATGGAGCCACCTATACTGAGCCAGAAGATATAGGAAACCTCCTGGCTGATTAATTCAGTTCCAACTTTACCCCTCTCCCCCTCAATCTTCCCTCAGGAAATATCATGAAATATAGCTCCCCCTACTATTAATAGGAGCAGGTCCTTAATGCTCTCTCTAACACCAAGAACACTGCATCAATGGGCCCAGACAGTATCCCAGGATGCTTTCTAAATAACATGAAACATGACCTGTCAGGGCCTCTGAAATTACTATTTAACTGTAGCCTCCAAACAGGTTTCATGCCTCATGAATTCAGAGCAACGACAGTCATCCCTCTGTACAAAGGTGGGCCATCTACAGACCCTGGAAACTACAAACCCATAAGTCTCACTAGTCTTGTATGTAAATCCATAGAAATAATTATCATGGAAATGATCACTAGTGTTATAGTAAACCTCCAGGCACTGGACCCAACCCAGTTTGGTTTGTCAAGGGCAGATCATACCTACTCAATCTGGTGGACTTTGAGAAGGTAGCCAAAGCAATAGATGAGAGAAAAATGGTTCACACTGCCTACCTTGACCTGGACAAGGTATTTGACACAATACACCACTGGGGCATTGTTGATAAACTGAAGAATTTAGGTACAAACTCGTATATCACCCGGTGGATAGCCAACTGGCTCACAGACAGGACCCAGATGTCCACCTCTACAAAGAGGCCAGTCATAAGTGGCGTCCCTGAAGGATCAGTCCTTGGACCGCTCCTTTTTTGTATTTACTTCTCAGAAGTCAAGGCCAATGTCAGTGGACTTTGGCTGACTAAATTTGCAGATGATTTCAAATTAGGAGCTGTCATTGAATCCCTCACTGACACAAATGTTCTCCAGGAGGGGCTGACACAGCCAAACAACTGGTGTCAGAGCCATAGACTAAAACTAAATCCCAAGAAGTGCATAATAGTATCCTTGGGAAGTCATCCACCCTTGGTAACAATCATATTGACAACACACCCCTTAGAGTTGACCCAGTATCAGGGACTTAGGGACACAGAGAGAGAGTAATCTAGCCTTTGGCTATCATGTGTCTACAGTAGTGAGGAAATAATTCTGTGTTGTGCAACTTATAAACAAAGGTATGGCATCTTAAGTCCAAGGGAGTCATTGTTCCATTGTATTCGGCATTCATTATTGCCCCCTTTAGTAGGTACCTAACCAGACATATCCAACAGTTGGAACGTCCACAGAGGTTCCTCACTAAAAGAATAAAGGGTGTAAGTAAAATATCATGTTCAGACCGCCTCAATGCCCTATTCCTGTATTCTGTCTCTTACAGGCTTTTAAAGGGAGATGTATGCCTGGCATACAGGGCATTGTCAGACCTCACTCTGATGGACCTCCTGCATGTCCATAAAACAAACAGCACCAGAATTACCTGTTCTAAAGACTTGCACCTTGCTTGTGATATAAATAGCACCTACTGGAGAGATGGGTATTTATTCAAGAGACTACCCCACCTGTGGAACAGGCTCCCCATTCATGTAAAGCAGAGTTCCTCCCTAACCCAGTTCAAGTTCTACTTGGAAAATTGGATGGGGAACAGGAAGTTCATCCCTGGTTTGACACCTATGTTTCTAATGGACACAGGCAACCTATAAATGGTTCATCTCCCCGGCCCCCTTGTAATTGTTTCATCTCAGAACCCCTACTTACACTTATCAAGGGTATCAGAACTTGGCAGAGATTTGAGATGCATGGCTAGGCTTAAAAAGGCCCTTGTGGTCGTTAGCCCTAGTTAACACCTATGAACCTATGAATAAAAATTATGGAAATCTGTAATGTCTGGCATTATTGACTGCATTTATCCTTGTCAGGGATATGGAGATTTTAAGAGACGAGATCATAGTGAGAAGTGTGTGTGTGTGTGTGTGTGTGTGTGTGTGTGTGTGTAAGGAGGATGCCTGATGCGTAGGCTACTGGTGGGCCACAGCAAAGTGCTTATTAACACTTAAAGAATTCACTGAATGATTCAGAAACATACATATTAGCAGATAATGAGGTCTTTCTTCATTGTAGCTAATGTGTGTCTGAATCAATGGTTTCCACAATCGTGTTAAAGGGTCCTTTTTGCCACAGCAAAACTGCTCACGAGTAGCCTGTTTTTGAATCCTGCCCTGCATCTCCATTGAATTTTTTGTTGTTATTTAGTGTTTTTTTAACATTTAATGAACTGAATGCAAAGTTCAGGTGGAATGTTAGGTTTCGAATGATGTGATGTTTGGACAACTTATGCTTTGAAATAGAAATTATTCTGTATATACTCTATGATTTCAGAAGAAACTACAAAGGCCATCTCTTTAAAGAAATAAAATGCTAGTGTCTCTCTAAAACCACTTGGCTTTTCTGCAGTAACCTATCTTTTGCTTAGTCACACCCTCTATCATAATTCTTTTATACCGTCTTTGGTTTACTCAGGAATTTATTTATGTAACATAACAGCTTGTCTTTCTAGACCCTCTTCTCATTCTTCCATCTGTTTTCACTTTTTTTTTCTTTTTCATCCCCTTCTTCTCATCTGTAGTCTTTCTCTCCCTATTTGTTTATTCTTTTGCACTTCTTTATCAACCTTTTCAGCCTTCACATTTTCCTCTTCTTTCTTACTGTGTTCTTTTATTTTTTCTTATCCTGCTTTCCTATTGTTTTTTTGTTCGTAATTTTATTTTTTTATATTCTTATCATACTTTCTCATTACTTTTTCCAGTTTGCCATGTTTTTATATTTATCATTATCACTGCATTTTTGCTTAATATTATTGTAAAAAATAATATTACTGTATTTATTTATTTTTCTTAAGGTTCATGTACAGTTTTTGCAGTTCATTTTGTTTTACTTGACTGAGTCTGAAACTGGTCCCGGTGTGTCAGTGCTCTGTCCCGGTTAATAAATCTATAATAAATAAAGAACATTTATGAGTATTTCTAAGGAGGATGAGGTCTAATATATTTTTTGAAAGGAATGCTGCACAAGCTTGTGAGAAAGTTGCAGTGGTAGGTGCTTTGTGAGCAGCCGGGGTGAATTTAACATTATTTTGGTAGGTTTGTTCCAGTTTTGTATTATGAGTTGTAGATAAAAGATAACCAGTTTAAGTTATGTAGCCATGGAATAATGTAGAGTGTAGTACATTGATCACTAGTTTTTCTTTGGGTGTAGGAGTTAGGTGATATTTTTTCTATATAAGCTGTCAAGTGATGTGCTGCATGGGTCTGGTCTTCAGAGGGTGTCATCTATAAGCACACCTAGATATTTTATTGCTTGTTGCTTTGAGAATTTTGAGTTCGGGCATTTGGGAGCTTTTATAATGCTTAGAACATAAAAGTATGAAATTACTTTTTGTCTTTAGTATCAGATATCAATTTGTCAACCGTTACTGTTGTATGAGGAGATCCTCCTGGAGTAGTCTTTCTGCTGCAGTTTTTGGCTGAGGGTAGCAGGGCTGTTTGACTTTCATATGCTTACATTGCTTTGTCATCTGTTTCACATACATGTTGAATAAAAGAGGTCCAAGAATAGATACTTTTGGTACACCTTTGTTTATTGTGCATTATCTGTATAGTTCTGAGTCATATCTTAACTTTGAATTTTCCACCTGTTAGGTAGCTTTTAAACCATCTGAGGTAATGGGAGAGACATTCAAATCTCTAAGTCTATTTATGAGTCTGTCTTGATGGTATCAAAGGCATTAGAGAAGTCCAAGAAAAGCCTTTCAGTAAACTTACATGAATTTAGATTGCCTCAGATATATTCATTTATGGTCAGGAGCAATGTATTAACAGAAAAACCTTTACAGAAAATCTCTACTGTGAGCAAATAAGGACATTATTTTATATTATGTAAATAGTATGATTCACTAAATGACTGTTTTTTTCTGCATGTTACTGAAAGCCATATATTGTATTTCCTGTACATGTGGGATATACTATTAATGCCACAGTCAAAGGCTATTGAACTAAACCTTTTTAATGAAGCACCTTTTGACAGTATTTTTTTATATTAATATATATTTATCTATTTAATTGTGTAAACTGTGATTTAATAAAGATATTTACCTTTTGACAGTATTGATACATTTGGTGTTGATTATAATATGACTTTGAAGTGTTTATTGACTTTGTAGTTAAGGATGTATTAATTGCTCTGATATAATCATGCCCTGTGATTTAGAAATATTTTCTTTGTTGTGGTAATCAGCTGTGTGTGACAAGTGGCCATGTGTATAGCTAGGCGATCGACTCACTGAATGCAAATGGAGGAAGACCAAGAAATCCAGCAGCCCACATGGTATGATTATGATGATATAATGACATGGTAATGAGCAATATTATTAAAATGAGGGACTCCACCAATGCAAATAAGGGTAAACAATATGCTACAGTGATTTAGAGACATGTATTTATTGTGACTAGAGGCACAAGTTCCAGAGTGATTGACTTCAAAGAAATCCTGAAGTTATAAGAAGTGAATCATAGAAGAATGTACTGTTAAGCATATATATGTATAGCATTAACAAACCTGCACATCCAACAGGCTGTACTCACTGTTATCAGTCATGGTGTTGAAGGTTATTACACACAGAGGTGATTTGTCATCCATCAGTGCCTAACATTTCTTACCCTTCATAACTCTGAAATTGTGGACTGCTGCCATGCGGATACCATGTTTTAGCTGCTTGAGATATGTTGCCCACATGTGCATGTTCTTGGGATGTGTGGAGTTTATATCCGTGTGGATACAAAAGGTAGATATGGCTGTGAGAATACTGGTTGCAGGAACCTACCAACAACTAGTGAGACAAATGGTAGGGTATACGCGGTATATGCCTCTTTGGATAGTGCACCAGTTCTGCTTCAAGGATACTATACCATTTCCTCAATGCTATGCTGCTGAATGTGGGGGAGCAAATGTGGTTTTCTTGTATCACAGAGGGGAGAGCCAATGCCATGTAGGCCTTCTATGATGTAGTCCATTATCCTGAGGTACTGGGAGCCATAGACTGCACCCACATTGAAATAATGGCTCTACGTGGTGAGCTAGGAAGAAAGTATGTTTTTTTAGTCACTTAAGACATAGGTACATTTACATTAATATAAAAGAAAATGAAGCATATTAACGTTTTTTTTTTTTCATTTACATACATTAAACACTACATATATGTTTTATTTTTTATAATAGTTCCCATTTAGTCCAGCATTGCATAAATTGTTCAGTCTGTACCTTCCATTAAACATCAATCCTTTCCCTGAACATTATTTTGCATATATTTTTCCCACAAATTCAATTTATTTCTGTGTGTTCCCTTTTCTGAAGATCCCATTTCCAGTTCTTTTATCTCCTTTGCAGTACTTAGTACTTCAAATACAGTTGGTTTAGATTTTGATTTCCATTTAATAGTAATTGCTTTCTTTTGGCAGCCAGCAAAATTAAACTTAACAAGACCTTACTATTTCTGTGTAATTCAGATTTTGTCTACCAACTAAAAATAATTTCCTTAGTTACAGCCATTTGCTCCCGCAATATTTTTGATGGTTTCACTTTAACAGCTTGAAAGCCCATAACAATGAAATTCAAAACATTGAGAACAAAAGCTTGAAAATTCAAAACACTGAAAATTCACAACATTGAATCCCATAACATTGAAAAAAATTAAGAAAGCAACATGTACTATATTCCAGCACAACTACATACTGAAACAAAAAACAAACCGTATTACGTTTCTCCAACTATAAGCAGGGGGACAACCCCTGCACCCCCACACCCCCTGCTACTTAAGTATATCAACTCTGAGATTGCACTACACTACACTAAGATATGTTATGAGTGGCTGCGGTGGTGCAGCAGTTAGCGTTGCCGCCTCACAGCAAGAGGTTCTCCCATTTGATTCTCAGCTGGAACACCTTCTGTGTGAAGTCTGCATGTCCTCCCCGTGTTCGAGTGACATTAAAGACATGCAGGTATGTGTGTGCGTTAATGGGTGCGCCTTCTTTGATGGTTGGGCGTCAGGCTGGTAACTCGGCACTGTAAAAATTCCACTGCCAGTCATTAGCGGACTGGAGTTCCACTGTGGCGATCCCTAACCGGGAAAGGCCAAAAGACATTACTTTTACACTAAGATGTGTTATGTTGTAGTATAGAAAGTAAGAATGGAATATGACTAAGTTTACCTGTGAAACCCCGGTAAGTATCGGAGAGATATATAGTAATGTGTAATGTTTTAACAGTGAAGTAGCGTTTCTAAGAGAAGGATAAGGATAGTTTTATTTACAGTTTAAACATGCAGTCCTGAAGGGTGGAATGGTATGTTTGCCATTTTGTTCTGTGTACTGCTAACTCAGAGTTGATATATTTAAGTAGTGGGGGGTGCAGGGTGGCTTGCCCCCCCTGCTTATAGTTGAAGAAGTGAAATATGGTTTGTTTTTTATTTGTTTCAGTATGTAGTTGTGTTAGATTATATGAAATGTTGGTTTACTATCTATTTTTAATGTTATGGGATTCAGTGTTTTGAATTTTCAAGCTTTTGGTCTCAATGTTTTGAATTTCAGTGTTATGGGCTTTCAAGCTTCTATGAATCCTTTCTGACAGAGTATTCTGTTGGGAATTTTTAAAATCTGCCAGCTCATTGCACTCCCAAAAAACATGTTCCCAGTTACTTCTTTCTTCCCATCACACCACCACCATTTACTATTTTCCTGAGAAAAAATTCTTTGAAGTCTGCTTGGGGTGTAAAAATAGTTATGCAAACGCATCTAAGCAAAAATCCTAAACCGTTTGGACTTTATTGCATATTTGGGAGCCATACATAGATCTTCCCATTGTTCCCTCATAAATTGTTTTTGCAGTCTGTCTTCTCAATATTTTCTAACCTCCTCTGATTGATTCTTAAAGTTATCAAGCAATATTTTACTGACCTGCAAATTATACTTTTTTAACAGCAGCATCTGTTCTAGATTCAAATAAAAACTCGACTAGAGCAGGCCTTTCACTTAGGACTCCCTTATCCCTTTCTCTTTGCCTGATATCAAAGAGATATTTATTCTGATATCAACCCCTGGTAGGGAAGACAGTCTCTCTTCCTTGCAATCCAAACCTCTTCTTAGCCTCATCCCAGTCTGTTACCTTTCCCTCTCTAGTTACTTGCTCCTATACCTTGGTTCGTTTGCCAGGTTTTGCTAGTAAATTTCAGCCTCTTGTCTATTTTCTGTACCCCTAATTTCATTCATCCCTATTGACAAAATCTCCTTACTGTTTTACCATGTTAGCTTAGTTCATAGTACTTTCTGCAACCTTATGAACATAATATTATGTGTAGTTGTTATTATTCTCCTTTAGGATCTGCATTCAGAAACCCAGTCTCTTATTTCTTGACCCCTTGCCCGCTTCATTATCAACCCTTTCCACTTTGACTCATAACCTTCTGCTTGTGTTATGTGTATGAGCCTTGACTGTGTAGCTGTAAAATATCCCTTTAAATCAGTTACTACTAAACCAGCTTGTTCTAATGGGAGGATCAGCTTATCCCACTTAACTTTTGCCCTCTTCCCTTCCCAGATAAATTCCTTAAGCTATTTTTAACTGGTGACTACAACTTCTCAACTGGTTGATAAAAATAGGCTTAACATCTATATAAAACTAAAGGGACTAAAAATGTTTTCACTGCTTGTATCTTACTATCCATATCCATAAACAAAAGTATCCAGTTTTTCAATGTTCATATTATGTTTTGTTTAGTCTCTGTTCACATATTGTTAGATGCTATAGCAAAAGCCTTTTTAATGAATACTCCTAAATACTTCATCTTATCATGTCCCCATAAATAGTTTTTTTCTGAACCAATGTGTGTATAAGTGCAAGATATATGGCTATAGCCTTTGTTTTATTTTCATGAATTTTATATCCTGAAAAGACATGAAATTGTTTCAAAATGTTCCACAACACTGAAATGTCCTTTTCTGGATTTATCAACTAGAAAATATCATCTTATAGGTTCATAGGTTCATACTAGGCTATCTGCCCTAGGGCATTTATAAGCCTAGCCAGAGTGTGTGTGGCTTTCACCACCCCTTAGGATGAGAATACTATACCCATTACTTTGCTGTGCCTCTGTCCAGCAGTGATACAGAGATGATTCCCGGGGTAAACCTACGATCTCCCATCCACTCGTCAAGATTTCTCTTGAACAGAGTCAGTGAGGGGCTCTGCCTCACATGGACTGGGATTCTGTTCCATAGTGTAGGGAGTCTCTGGGTGATGAATCTGTCCCTCCAGCACGTCCTGTTTATATCCGTGTTGAGGTTTAAGTCTCTTGCTCTCGTGGCTCTGGTGGATTTGGATTTTTTGAGGTGGAGCATGTCCATTAATTCCGGGTTGGACATGGCCTTGTATGTCAGGCACAGATCACCTCTGAGCAGATGGTATGCGACTGAATAGAGCTGGAGTTTCTTCAGTCGGGCATCGTATGACTTATGTTTGAGCCCCTTTATCCTTTTGGTGAGGAACTTTTGGGGTCTTTCCAACTGCTGCAGGTGTCGGGTAAGGTACATTCCGAATGGGGCGTTGTACTCAATCATTGGTCTGATAAGTGAAGAGTACAGGGTTACAATGACCTCTCCTGATCTGGATGTGAATC
Source organism: Protopterus annectens (assembly GCF_019279795.1). NCBI lineage: Eukaryota > Metazoa > Chordata > Ceratodontiformes > Protopteridae > Protopterus > Protopterus annectens. Next base: position 258,203,842 of record NC_056746.1, on the reverse strand, counting down.
CCTTCATGATCAGGTGGGCAATGTAGAAGGTCTTCCTAACCACTTTGGCAATGTGAGTGTCAAAAGAGAGGTTACTGTCAACTTGGGTCCCCGGGTCCCTGATAACTTCTTCCGTGTTTAATGGATTACCACCTATGTGGTAATTAGGGGTTACCTTGTTTTTCCCAAAGGGTATGACTATACATTTTTTTGGCATTTAGCTTAAGGCCATGGCTCTGGCTCCAGTTATCCATTTCTATGAGACCTTTCTGGAGGATGTCTGTGTCTGATGGAGTGTCAATTATGGTGCCCAGTTTGCAGTCATCTGCAAATTTTGTCAGCCACAATCCCCCTATGTTTGCCTGCACTTCAGAAAAATAAATGCCGAACAAGATTGGGCCCAGGACTGAGCCCTGTGGGACACCGCTCGTGACCGGCTTAGAGTCTGACATGGCACCAGCAACTCTAACCCTGTGTGTTCTGTCCTTGAGCCAGTTTGCAACCCATCTTGTGACATATGGGTTTACATCTAAGCTGGTGAGCTTTTCTATGATGCCCTAGTGGGGTATTGTGTCGAACGCTTTTGCTAGGTCAAGGTAGGCTGTGTGAACTGCCTTACCCTCATCAATGGCCTTAGTGACTGTTTCGAAAAAGTCGACCAAGTTCAAGAGGCAAGATCTGCCCTTGACAAAGCCAAATTGGGTAGGATCCAGTGTCTGTAGGTCCCCAATGTCTTTATTTATGAGTTCCATTATGATCCTCTCCATAGCTTTGCAGACAAGGCTCGTCAAGCTTATTGGGCGGTAATTTCCAGGGTCCATAGAAGCACCGCCTTTGTGGAGTGGGACCACAGTTGCCATACGCCATTCTTTGGGTACGTATCCTGTAGTAAGGCTAAGATTAAACAGCAGCCTTATGTGTGGGTTTAGTTCCTCATTGAGTTCATGTAGCACACAACCGGGGACACCGTCCGGTCCCATTGATGCTGCGTTTTTTGCTTTAGAGAGAGCAGCTCTCACCTGGGCATCTGAGATGTTTGGGAGGCTAGACTCTGGTGGGATAGATATTTCTCCTTTTGGGGGGGAGGGAGGGGAGGAATTTGCACTGAACCTGTCTGCCAGTATGTTGGCAATGTCTGTGGGTTCAGTGATTTTTTTATAATTTTGGACTAATTCTGAGCATATCTGGGAGTTTCCACCCAGGTTTCTAACATAGCTAAAGAAGGCTTTATGATTGTCTTTTGTGTCATTAGCGATTTTTCCTCTCAAAGTTGGCCTTGGATGATTTTATGAGTGATCATAGTTTTTTGCTAGTATTGATCAGAGATGCCTTCCCTTTTAGGGATTTTGCTCTGTCATGTAGTAGCTTTCTCCTCTTGTTGTAGAGTTTGTTTATGGCTGGGGTCCACCAGACCGGGCGCCTGCCTTTGGTGGAAAGGGTCTTGATTTTATTAGGGATTGCTTGATCCATACATTCCTGGAGGTGCTCGTAGAAGGCATTTGTAAGGGTTTCAGCAGCGTGGGTTGTGGTTTCCACTGGCTCGGGGCCTTGAAGGATACCACTCCAGTCTTAAGAAGTGTGAAGTTTGCTTGTGAGAAGTTCTTCACTGTGGTCTTTTGCTGGGGTGGGGCGGGATGTGGATCTCCAGTGAGATTAATTTATGGTCTGATCTCACCAATGAGGGATATACTTCGGTGTGGAGCATTTTGTCCCCATGTTTGTGATGATCAGGTCTAGTATATTTTCTCCTCTTGTGGGAATGGTGACTAGTTGTTCCATAGCATTTGAGTTTATGAACTGAAGGAACCTTTGGGCTAGGGTGTTGGGGCTTGAGTAATGTTCCCAGTCTATGTTTGGGTAGTTGAAGTCACCCAATATGATGGTGTTTGGAGAGACATTCATACTCTCCAGTGTCTTCAGGAAGGCTGTGTGGGTTTCCTGAGTTTGAGAAGGTGGTCTGTAGCATGTTACAAACTGTAGGGCAGTTTTACCTATGGTTAATTGCACCTGGATGGTCTCCGATGCTTCGTGCATTGCCACTAACCTGGAGGTGTGGGTATCCTTTATGAATATGGATACTCCCCCTCCTTTTGTGGTTCGGTCTGGATTTTGGGGCCGGAACGCATGATATGAGGTATAACCTGATAGTGCTGGGGTGCTCTCAGGAGCCTTGAACCAGGTTTCAGTCACAGCACAGACATCAGTGTTTTCCATACTGAGGAGGGCTTCGAGGGCGTGCATCTTGAGGTTTAGACTTCTGGCATTGAGCAGTATTATCCTTGGTTTTTCTCCATTTTTGTTTTCTAGGGCGGTAGGTTTATCATTTGAGCCTTGCCTAAAAAAGGCACTATGGGGGTGGCAAGAGCCTTTGCCAATATCCGGAAGCCCAGGGGTGACAGGTGCAAGCCATCCCTTGCGAAGCAGCGTGGCTTGTCAAGCATGTCATCCCAGGCAGACAGACATTGGATCCCCTTAGAATGACACCAGTAATTAAGCCAATTATTAAAGCTGATCATTTTGTCTCTGTATTGTGGCATCATTCTTGGTGAGGGTAGGATACTGCTCAGGGTCAGGGTCATACCGGCCTGGGCTACATAATCTGAGAGCTTCTCTATGTCTCTTTTCATGTAGTCCAGGGAGGTACGTCTCAGGTCGTTTACACCGGCATGGACAATGACTGAGTCATACTTGTACTTGCTGTGGAGTGACCTGAGTGCTTGTGTTATGTGGTGGATTCTAACGCCTGACAGGCAGCTTACTGTGATCTTTTCCTTGTTCAGTCTGGTGAGTGGGACGTTAGTGTGTCTGACTATGGAGTCACCTATAACAAGTGTGTCTGGCATTGTGTTTGGCCTTAAGGGCTGTGACTGTTTAGCACACTGACTTTGAGAACTATGTGTTGCATGTCTTATGTCTTGAGGTGGCAGTTGCTTGGGTGTCTGCTTTGGAGGCCTCTGTAATTTTGGTAGATTTTTGATCAGTGCCTCCGAGTATGTCTTTGTGTGTTTATGCGTTTGTTTTGCAGTTGTGATAGTTCTATGTGAAACTGGGTTTGTGGTGTGCGTGGTTTCCTTCTCCTCCTGTCTGGTCTTGCCAGTCCTGAGTTGAGAGAGCTCAGCCTCCAGTTTGGCTATATAGTTGCATCTCTCACATGTATTTGTGTTTTGTGGGAGAAGGAGTGGGTTGTCTGTGTACATGAGGCAATTGTAACATTGCCTCAAGATGCCCAGATTCACCAGCTGAACAGGAGAGGACGCTAGCAACTGACCCTTCGACATGCTAGAAAAAGTGAAAAAGTTTGCTGTGTAACTGAGTCAGAAGGGACCTGTAGGGAAATGGGTACTCAAGGGGATTCTAGGCTAATGTAGTACTTTGTTTAGTATACAAGTACTTTACCTATATAAAAATGCTTTAGGAGCAAGTGCTGAGCTTTTGAGATAGAGAATAGACTGTTTAGATTGCAAGTACAGAAGTTCTAAGGGAAAAATTGAAGAGCGGACTTTACGGAGCCAGAAATACTTTAACCTTGTTTAACCGGCGCTGCCCGATGGTGCTCTATGGGCAACTCTGCGCTAAATCACGCAAAAGCGCGCTAAAGCGGGCTTTATAGCAGGGGGTTGAAAAGAGCTAGGAATTGACCCAAAATGACCAATAGACTACAAGTTTCTGGCTGGAACCACTGCTCTAGGGACAAATAGGCTGCTCAGTGCTCCCCACTCCCACTGGTGAACAAAGAAGCTTCCCTTTATCCAAATAAGGATATGGAATAGCACAGGAACCAAGACAAAGCCCAGAGATCAGCAAACTCCGAAGACTGGACTATTCTAGTTCAGTAAGGCGGGAAAACAAGATTTTTTTTTTTTTTTTTTGCAGAAAACAGAGGAAAAACAGACAGTAAATGCTTTTAAATGGCTAGCGCACTTGAGTGTGTTAGCCTACAGGTAAAATTAAGCAACAAATAACTTTTTTAAAAGTGCAAAACAGTTAATCAACACAAAAACAGTTTAAATAGAATGCAGAGCTGTATAAACAGGCGAAAATGCAGTCGCTAAGCAGTAAATAATCAAAAAGCCAGAAAAAATACTTAAATCAGGAAGAAGTCACTCTTTTGCTCTCTGCTGCCTGTAGAACTCTGCAGGACACCACAAGGAGCTGTGCTGAGTTGAATACAAGCGAAAAAGCGCGCTAAAGCGGGCTTTATAACAGGGGGCTGAAAAGAGCTAGGAATTGACCCAAAATGGCCAATAGACTACAGGTTTCTGGCTGGAACCACTCCTCTAGGGACAAACAGGCCGCTCAGTGCTCCCCACTCCCACTGGTGAACAAAGACGCTTCCTTTTATCCAAATAAAGATATGGAATAGCACAGGAACCAAGACAAAGCCCAGAGGTCAGCAAACTCTGAAGACTGGACTATTCTAGTTCAGTAAGGCGGGAAAACAAGATTTTTTTTTTTGTTTGTTTTTTTCTTTTTTGCAGAAAACAGAAGAAAAACAGACAGTAAATGCTATAAATGCTTTTAAACGGCTAGCGCACTGCAAATAAAGCCAACTTTTCCTTACTACCATATGCATTCTGTCTTTGAACTTCTGAGCCTTTATTTTCTTTGCCAATTGATGTAAATGTAAAGCAAAGAACAAAGGGGGAGAGGGCACTTCTGCCTGATTCCTCTGTTTAAACACAACTTATCAGAGAGGAGCCTTCTCGCTTTAATTCTTGCCTCCAATCCTTCATATATGTCCTAATTAACTTTATTATTGTATCATGGAATACAAATGCATCTAATTCTCTGTTCATAAAATCCCAGCTTACTCTGCCAGATGCTTTCATTGCATCAAGACCCACCAACAGCAACAGTATTTTCTTACATTCTGCCTTCCTGTGGATCACCATTGTTCTATTAATGTTGTGAAATGTTTGTCTTGTTCTATTAATGTGAAATGTTTGTCTTGTTCTATTAATGTTGTGAAATGTTTGCCTTCCCTCCACAAAACCACACTGATCCATGTCAGTTATCAAGTTTTGAAACAGTCACCCAAGACGGCAACCCGACCGTCACTGCTATGCTTTAAAAAGTAGCGTGGTAGGCAAACTCGAATAAGGCAAGAAAAAATCTCAGTAATGGATCATTTAATAAATGCTCACAGCACCATAATGTAACAATAATTCCAAAGTGTTAAGCGCTTTCATCTGCGCACCGCAGACTTCCTCAGAACAGCAGATATGAACTCAATACCATTCATTTAATACCTTTTTGGCGCGTTATGAAGTTTGGCAATATCTTTGCCATTCTTTTAGCCAGTATAGATGTAAACACTTACGGTTTAAAATTGAAATGGGTCTATGTGAAGCTGGCTTTGATGCGTCTTTACCCTTTTTGGGTAATACAGCCACCACACCTTTCTTCCAAGATGCTGTCAATTCCCTCCTTTTAAAATACTGTTGGAACAAAATCATCCATATTTTTATCGCTTTCTTCTCTTCTAAATTCCAAAGTTCCGTAGGAACACCTTTGTTTCTGAAGACTTCCCTGTAGATAAATTGTACGTCACTGTTTTTATATATCTCCTTTTGTCTTAAACATTAGTTGTTGAGCCTTATCTACCTCTAACCATGGCATAATTAAATCTTCCATAAATATTTCCATTTGAGCTCTTTCCTAATTTCCACATTTCCATGCTTTATACAAATTTTCATAAAAATTCTGAAATATCTATAATACCTCTGTAGTATCTTTGATTATTTTTATTGTCAAAGACTCCCTAAGTTTTAGTGACAACCATTTCTACTTTCTGTTGCCTAAGTCCTTATATAAAAAGTTTTTGTGCTCTGGAGTTATCAAAAATAGGTGCTTAATAGCAATCTTGCTAAACTTATGCATATTATCCAAATGCTCACTTATCTTCTCTTTAGCACTTTGCAGTTGCTGCTCTTGTTCTGTAAGATTTCCCTTATTCTGCAATACTTTAACCTTTATCAGTCTCTCTAAATAATTATTTTTACTCTGTAACCATATCACTTTCTTGTTTATTTCTACCATATCTCAACTCCATTTTTATTTTATCCCACTAAGTAGCTATCATGCCTGGAAAATGTTTATTTCTTCTCTAATAACTAAATTAAAATTAAATTAAATTAAGAACTCTCAAATAATTTCTTCTAACCTTTGCTTAAATTCCTCTCTTTTTAGCAGGTTGGTAGGAAAGCACTAGTGTCTCATATTTACTTCATTATCCTGTATTTTTATACTAGTTTTTATCAGTTCTTGATCTGAAATTGTAATTGGATGTGTATGAAAGCTTTCAATTAATTGCATATGTTCAGTGAAATATAATTTCTATCCAGTCTAGCCCATTTACTGCACATTAGAAAATAATATATAAATTCTGTCTGTGTTCCTGCTTCCGAATTCATGTCTTTCATGCCAAATATTTTAATAAGTTTCTTCAGAAATCTACTCTTTTTTGTTATATTTTCCCTTCTAGGTCCCACTGATACACCCTCACTATTAGAAATCAAATTCCAGTCTCCTTCTATAAGTAATCTGATGTTGTCAGTCTTCATTCATTGGTGACTGTTGGGTTTCGCTTTCGTCCTTTGAACCGATTCGGCCATTGTAACAAGCTCGCATCAGCCAGAAAACTCTTGAGCTAAGGTTACCTATAGTGCCTCTCTTCCCTTCAGATCTCATTTGCCAGATAGACCTTCAAGACGCGTCAGACTGTGCTCTCAAGCTAAGTGTTTCTAATTCTTACTTTTTCTTGACAATTTTGTCCTCCTTTTAGCCCCCTCTTGATATTCTTTAGTTGTATATATATATATATATATATATATATATATATATATCTGGCTGAATTAATGTCTGAGTATTGTTTCATCCATCTCTTTTTACCTTTTGGTATTTTCTTCTTATCATAGTTGCTATAGGCACCTCATTTCCCCCTTGCCTTCGGAAACTCTCGAACACCATTGTTGGTATCGCTCCCCCTTTTCTCTTTACCCTTTGAGTATTTTTGTACTACCATTGTTGATACGCTTCAAAAAAAAAAAAAAACTTTCATTTTCTCTATTTTTCCCCCGTTGTTTGTGTGTGCATGATCGCAGGAATGGCTGTTCCCTTTGGTGATTATTGATAATGGCTGAAAAGAAAGGTACAACAGATTTTAAGCAATGTGACAAATGTGGCAGGAAGATGACCAATTCTGATGGGCATCTTTCCTGCGTGGTCTATATTATATATTCGAAGCTTCAAAATTTTGAACCTTATATGTTCAACAACATATGAGCGAAACTTGAATCTTCAATTATATAATAAAAACGTAAAAAAAAAACAAACACTTACCTTAACGCTCTGAGCGGGGGGGCTGTGCCCCCCCCTACTTAAATATACCAACTCCGAGACCGCACTTCAGTGCAGAAAAGGGAAATTTTCCCATTGTGCGTGTACGGAACAGTTGCCTTTCACCTTCAAACTTTTCAAAGTTCAATCACATGGTGCCAACCATATCGAACTTTGAAACGTTCGATAATTTAATAGGGACCCTTTCCTGCGTGTACTGTTTAAGAATGCCCCACTTACAAATCCAGCCTCTGTGCGAGCTCTGTCAGGGTTTTAGTGCACGAAACCTGGCAGAGTGTAAAAACAAATTGATCCTGAAGTGCTTATTAAAAACCCCTTTTCTGGAGGCTTTGTCTGAGGCTGAGGTGTCAAAAACCTCATAAGAGAGAAGCTAAAAAGAGGAGCCATTTGGTTTCAGCATCTCCTCACTGTTATGATCCCAAATCATCTAAAGCTCAGGTTTCCACAGAACCGAAACCTAAACAATTAAAATCGGCACTGACAACTGGCTCAGCACAGGAGTCTACGACCCCTTCCACGGTGCTGTCCATTTCCATGGAACAGACAAAAGTTGCTACAGTACCGGCCCGTTCCATGGTACCTCAGACCCTGTCGGCACCAATAATAGTTTCCCCCACAAAACTAGTTACTTCCACCCCAGCACAACTCTTTGCTATGGTGCTGATGATTGGACATCTACCCAGGACTCGTTATTCCCCGTTAATTGATCCCTTTGTTGGTCAGCAGCTTAGCCCCTTTATTGATCATCCAGAATCTCCCTCAGGGATGTCTGTTCATTCTACCAGGAGGCTTTCGGAACTTGATATATTTAGACTGATAGATCAGCTCTTGGTGGCCAGAGGTATTCCAACCCCATTTGGGACCTCCCACCCACCCGGAGCTGAGTTTTGTTTCTCCAAAGGCTCCATCTTATCGTCCTCCTTTGATCTCCCTGCAGGATTTGGAACCCTTGGTGCTGACATCTCTCCTGGTGCCAGCCTCTTTGGTACTGATAGTTGATCTCACCTTGGTGCTGGAATCCACTCTGTGGACCTTGGCTCAGTCAGAGCCGACCCACCCATAAGACCATGACTTGGCTTCCCTGTAGATAAATTGTACGTCACAGAATCCCTAGTATGGCACCAAATTTTTTCCATGGTGCCATCTACAGTTTCGGTTGCATTCACAGTTATGAGCCTTTTCATGGGTCCTTCTCTGGGGGAAGGCTCATTGGAGTGGGATATGACCTTGGTTCTGAGATTGGCTTTCTTGATTTTGGGTACCCATCCCTCTTCATGCGGGCCTGCCTTTCAGATTATGGAGAGGATGCTAGGCTCACAGTTGGCACCTTCGATGTTGGCCTGTCATATCTACATGCCCTCTGGTTCACAGCTGTCACAGTCTACTACATTGTGGCAGCGGGCATGGGAGTAGCAAGACACCCTACTGCAGGGAACCCTCTCTTCGGAGTCCTCTTCAGACCTCCCACCTAATGAGCCACCCCGTAAAAGAAAGTGCAAGAGGAAGCATGTGGCTTCTTCGGAAGACTGTCTCACTGAGGATAGAGACTATGATGAGGGGGACGGATCACCATGGTCGCCCCCTGAAGATGTCTCTTTTGGTGACATCCTGGAAGTCTTAAAGCAGAGGGGTGACTGGAAGCCCACCAACTATTCCTCCAAGCAGTCTGTCTTCTTGCAGGCTTTCCGTGCCCAACTTTCTGCTTTGTAGGGACTCAGCCTGCAGATGAGTTAGTCAAGCTCATTGTGCAGTGTGCTTGGAAGGTTCTTGACTCCGTGGAGCCATTCCCGTGAAGACCTGACAAAATACTCTCCCCCAGGGGATCATCAGCACTGGTCCAAGGGTTTAGCAGTAGATGCTATGGTGGTGGCCGTGGCTACAAAAAGGAACTTGCAGCGGAGAATCCTACTGACCAGCCTCCGAACTGAGAGTCTCGAATGTTGGACATATTAGGCAAGCGGGTTTATGCTTCAACGACCTTTGCCTTACGGTCATTGAATTATTTGGCACATTTTTCCCATCTTCAAAAGTACCTGATCACTGAACTCTTAGGAACCCTAGCAGGGGCAGCGTCTGATGAAGTACATCACAAGGTTGCCTTTCAGCTTGCGACCCTAGAATCTCTCTCTAACTCCTCTATGCAGTTGATAGCACATACAACTGAAGGGACGGCCACTGCAGCGGGTGCAGGCGTTGTCATGAGACTTCATGCCTGGATGCGCTTGTGTGACTTTGCGGACCCCTTTAAGTCTTCCTTCATCAATGCTCCCATTGACGCTTCCTCGTTTGGCCCAAAAACTAAAGACACATTAGCCAGGTGTGAAAAGGATGGAAAGATCCTTCCTGCTGTGGGAGTACATTTTTCCACTCATCAACGACCCTATCCCAGGAATCAGAGGAGTGGGAAAATGTGGTTCAGGAAGTCCCAAGGGCCTTTTCGGGACACACATGGCGAGTTTTCTCCCCGGGGCAGAGGGGAACTCATCAGGAAGATGCCCCTCCTGTGGCAGAGGTGGCCCACGTAACCAGGGTTCCAGAGATTCCTTCTCTGGGCAACCCTATGAATGCTTTCGAGGAGTGGGACAATTGCTTACCTCTGGAGGCAATTGGGGGAATAGTCTCTCTGCAGCACTTGGCCTGGCTCTCAGTAACATCAGATTCTTGGGTGCAGAAGATAATTACCAGAGGTTGCTATATCCCCTTTGATCTTTATCCAAGGCCTCAAAGGTGAATCACTGATGTTCCACCCAGTCAGAGGGATGCAGCAGCTCAGGAAATTCAAAAGCTGCTTCAAAAAAGAGTCATCCAAACAGCCCCACCAGACCAAATAGGATCCGGATTTTACTCAAGATTCTTTTTAGTGCCAAAGTAGACAGGGGACTGGAGGGCTGTTTTAGACCTCAGTATCTGGAAAAAGTTTGTCCAACAGACAAAATTCTGGATCATCCCGGTTCAGTCTATATTTCCATTTCTGGAGAAAGACGATTGGATTTGCTCAGTAGATCTTGAGGACATGTATTACCACATAAAAATGGACAAGTGCTCCAGAAGATACCTCTGCTTCCAGCTGGGAGCCACTCATTACCAATTTCGTGCACTGCTCTTTGTTCTCACCACAGTCCCCAGAGTGTTCAACAAATGCATGGCAGTGGTAGAGGCTCAGATTCTGGGTGTTTCCATATTTAGACGATTGGCTCCTTACCTCCCCCACCAGGCATCTACTTCTTCATGCATTACACTGCATTCTGGTGCTGGCAGGGTTCTTGGGCATCTCAGTAAATAAAGAAAAGTCAAAACTGGCACCAAGTCAAAGCATATAATTCATCAGAACAATATTCACCACAAAATCCTGTGTGGTTGATCTGCCTCTTCACAGACTCCAGAGGTTAAGGTCACAGCTCCGAGTGATACTTTCTCAAGACATAGTCCCAGCTCACTTAGTCTTACAACTACTAGGGTCAATGGCAGCAGCAGTCACCCTAGTTCCTCTGGCAAGGTTTCAAATGAGGCTGCTTCATTGGCTCCTAGCATCACAATGGTCTCTGTTAACACATCCGATGTCTCATCTAATCTGCATAACAAATCGCTGCAAGCAGGATCTGACCTGGTGGATGAAGCCAGAAGAAGAGTTATGGAGTTGTCCCTTTTTACCCCCTCAGCCCAAGGCCGTAGTGATCCTGCATGCATCCCTGATGGGGTGGGGAGTTCATTTTCAGGGAAAAATAGTGCAAGGCACCTGGTCCCCCTTAGAGGCCAATTTGCATATCAACTTCCTAGAACTTAGGGTGGTGCTTTTAGCATTGCAAGCATTCCAATCCACCCTTCTGTTGGGGGCAATTGCTATCCAACCAGACAACATGTCCGTCGACTGGTACATCAGCAAACTGTGAGGAACCAGATTCTATCCATTATGTCAGGAAGCCCTGAGAGTATGCCAATGGGCAATCACCTCCAACCGCTTGGGAGTTCCTTGATAGTGGACAAACTGATCAGATGGATTCTCCTACCTCATGATTGGTCTCTCAATCCCATAGTAGTGATGGAGATCTTTCCTCATTGGGGTCAGCCCTGCTGCAGTCTCTTTGCATCTCCCATGAACCACAAATCCAGCAGCTACTTTGCCCTAATCCCCCGACAGATGCTCTTCTACGTGATTGGCCCCAGGGACTGCTTTATTCCTTTCCTTCCATTCCCCTAATACCCCAGTTCTTGAAGAAAGTGCAGTGGTTGAGAAGCAAAGTGATCCTCAATGCACCCTATTGGTCCCTTCAAGTCTGGTTCCTCTTTCTTTGGCCTCACATAGTTCACTGTCCGTGGACTCTGGACCCAACTCCGGGACTTCTGTCTCAGCCGCAGGAGCTGGTCCATCCCGACTTACCAACTGTCAAGCTGACTGCTTGGTACCTCCACTTCCAGTAATAGCCAAGCAGAATAATCTATCTTCCCTGGTTTCTGGTTTCCCATAAACCGTTTATCTTAGTAAGTGGAGCAGATTTGTGATCTGGGCTCAAGGAGAAGAACTAGACACCTTTTCAGCCTCGATTAATAAGGTGTTGGAATATTTGTCAACCTTACTTCAATCAGGAGCTTCAGCTTCAAGTATTAGAGTTCATTTGGCAGCTATCTCAAACTTCCATAATGGCATTGATTTTTCACTGATATCTCATCGCCTCTGCAAGACCTTCCTAAAGGGAGTCATGCATTTAAAGCCACCTTTTAAAGACCCATTGAACCTTGGAATTTGACATTAGCCTTACAAGCTTTAACCATTCAGCCCTTTGGGCTAGCAGCTGCCTGTGATATAAAATGTTTATCTTGGAAGACCTTATTCCTAGTAGCCATCACTTCAGCCAGGAGAATATCAGAGTTGCACGCCTTATGTATAAAGCACCCATGCATCATTTTTCAAAAAGAGAGAGAGCATCCCTTAGGATTAACCCTTATTTTCTACCCAAAGTTGTCTCAGATTCAAATATTAACCAATCCATTGACCTGCAAGTTTTCTTTCCGAACTTTTCAAACAAAGAAGAATATTGTTTGTATTTGTTGGATGTACACAGACAATTACGTTTTTACTTGGATAGAATGAAATCCTTCAGAAAATCAGGCCAACAGTTCCTGTACATTTCAGGTCCTCTATTAGGCAAGCCAGTTTCCAAAGTCATGTTATCGAAATGGTTGAGAGATTGTATCAACTTTATTTATCATCAAAATAAAATGAGTTTGCCAACTAAAGTAAAAGCTCACTCTACTAGGTCAGTTTCCACTTAAGTGGCCTTTCATTATAGAGCCTCCATGGAAGACATTTGCACAGCAGCTATGTGGGCTACCACTCATACCTTTATCACTCATTGCAAATTAGATGTGGTCTCCATGGGAAGAGCATCCTTTAGCTCTATGGTGCTCAGGAATATCCTTCAATAGGGCCTCCGAGGACATAAAGTATGTAGGGACTCTATCCCAACAGTCATGAATGAATGAAGATTGACAACATCAGGTAAAGAAGTTATGTTCTTACCATAACGTTCCATCGGTGTTGTTCATTTTCATTCATTTGTGACATCCCACCCTCCAACCTCCTCCAAAGGTTCCTGGTGATTCAGAACTAGTCCTGGTTCACTGCTAGGGCAGTTGCTCAGAGAAAGGTTCCGCTTTATTATTTCTATGGGCAAACTTGATCTGAAGGGAAGGGAAGAGAGGCATTATGGGCAACCTTAGCTTGAGAATTTTCTGTCAGGCTTGAGCTTATTACAATGGCTGAGTTCGTTCCGAGGACGGTACCGAAACCCAACAGTCACAAATGAATGAAGCTAGACAACACAGATGGAATGTTATGGTAAGAACATAACTTCTTTTTCTCTGCTTAAGGTTGATAAATGCTCCCAACATTTTCTTAAGCTCCTTAATAACAGTTTTTGATGGAATATAAAGACATTACACCATAATCCTCCTCCTTTGACCATAGCCCTTTACTACCACAAATCTACCATCTTTTCTTCCTCTTTTATCACTATTGGCAAGCCAGTTTCACTATTATTAGTCCCCTTTTCCTTTGTTCCTAATATTCTGATAAATATCAGTCCTGAAATCCTTTCATTAGCAAATTCACATGCTTATTTCTTTCCAGATGTATCTCCTGCAGCATTGCTATTTACACTCTGTATTTCTTAATATAATTCAGTACTCTTTCTTTTTTGTCTGTACTTGTAAGACCATTTACAGTCTAAGATAATATGGGTACCATATCTATTGTGATAAAAAGCTATTGCTCCCACCTGTTGTACATGATATTTTTTTAAAATATATATTTCCAACTTTTATCTTACATGCATACACTAATGTTTGGCAGGCTGGCGTTTTATTCAATTAATCTGGTGCTATCCGTGTCATTATTGATCACAGATGGGTATAGAATCCAACCTCAGATCCAAGCCGGCACTAAAAAGACAGCACCTGAACTCAAGCTCCTCCCCTTCCCAAGATCCCTTACTGCCCACAACCCTCAGATCTTATTTGCCATGATTTGAACTAAGATGTGTTTCCTGAAGCTCCAACTTCACCTTTTTCAGATGACTGCCTTTTTTTTTTTCTCTTTTTTGGGCTCTCCTTTTCCCAATTAATGTCCTACCTCCTTATATATCTCTCAGTGGTTTCCTTCCCTCCTGGTAGCCTTTTTTGGGTAGTTTATACTAGGTTTTCCCGGGTTCCTGCTCTCTCAGCGGTTTCCTTCCCTCCTGGTAGCCTTTTTTGGGTAGTTTATACTAGGTTCTTCCCGGGTTCCTGCTCTTGTCCAAGTGGTTTTAGGTTTCTTTTGTCCTTTTCCTTCTTTACCTTGTTCCCCCACCCCACCCCCCAGTGTATGTAGTGTGCGTGTGTGTGTGTGTGTGTGTGTGTGTGTGTGTGTGTGTGTGTGTGTGTGTGTGTGGTGGGCGAGTATGTCTGACAAATCCACAGGTTTCAAAAGGTGCTCCTCATGCTGTTGGAAAATGCCCCATTCCGACACACACAAGGAGTATGTGTACTGCCTAGGAGAGCCACATCTGGAGGTTGAATGTGACATTTACACCAGATTCAACCCTAGGGCGCTCCTCGAGCACAGGAATAAGCTCTTGCTTAAGGGGCTGGCAAAATGGGGGCCTCCTGGTCTCCGGATCCCCTTCCAAGCCTCCCTTAGATCCCAAGAGGGAGTCTTCGTCCTCTCAGGATTCTCCCACCAAACAGCTGAGGCTCTTGGATCGTAGCTCCCTCGGTCCGAGTCCAGCCTCTGCAGCTTTAGATTTGGGCTCTTCGGCTCCGAGATCTCCAGCTGCACCTGTTGGATCTGAGTCCTTAGAACCTTGGAGGTCCTCAGTTCCGACCCGCCCTAAACAACCCTCGGATCCAACCCCTCAGTCGGATCCAGCCATGGTTCCATCTAAGTCTTCGGATTCGGCCAGACCCTTGGATCCAGCGTTTTTGTCAAATCCAGTCGTTACTGAAGACTGTTCCTCCACTCTCAGGAGATCAGATCCGAGGCTGTCTAACAGGTCTCCTTCATGAGACCAGGAGATCGGATCCGAGGCTGTCTAACAGGTCTCCTTCATGAGACCATAGGCCATCTGCTAGGTGGGGTTATTCCTCCCTATCTTCCCGTTTCACCAGGAGTCTGCTCCCCTCTGAGATGGATAGGATGATGAACTTTTTCAACACTCAGATCGAGCTGGGCTAGTTGCCATCCCCTGGCCATTTGCCCAGGGAACCTTCACCATCCATAGAACTCCCTAACCAACCCATCTCAGTTCAGTTCCCCAGGATCAGGACATCCCTAGGGAAGAGGCCAATGATGTTGGGTGTTGCTTCCTTTCCCACTCTGTCTGGGTCCCTGGCAGGTTCAGCTCCATTACCATCAGAGCTGGCGATGCCTTGGCCCAGCGAGGTCAGTGAGGGTCACCAAGGAGGGGGGGTCCAGGCCAGCATTTTCACATTGTTCCCTTCCTTTGGGGGGCCTCTGCTTTAGACAGCTCAGGGCCAATATTGTCTGGGGACGTCAGTGCTGCATCTGGGTACCCCCTTCCATCCGAGTCAGTTGTGGCCAGTGGGGAGGAGGGGGGCTTCTTTCAGTCCATCGGCCTTCTGAGCAATAGAGAGGATCATTTCTGGATGGGCAGCTTCCTGTTCGTCGGTTCTGGATCCTCCCCAGCCTCGTTCAACATTGGGTGGCGAGACCTCATCATCCTACCAGAGTCACCCCTGCTGTGAGCACCTTCAGACAAGCATTACCCCCATTGGGGTCCATTCCTCTTCCGAGTCCTCCCTGGAGCCCACCATGGAGGAGCCTCCTCGAAAGAGGACATGCAAGAGGAGGCACTTGGACTCCCCTCAAGAGTCCCTCAGTGAAGACAAGGATTTCGAGGAAGGAGACAGGCCCCCTAGACTTCCATTTGAAGAGGTGTCCTTTGGGGACATCCTGGAGATCCTTAATCAGCAAGGTGGTTGGGCTCCCCCACCCCATCCTCAGAGAAATCCATGTTTCTGAAGCCCTTTGGAATGGGCCCATCTTCTACATGGGTGTCTCCACCTACTAATGAGCTTGTCCAGCTCATTTCCAGCAGGGCGTGGAAGGAGCCGGACACAATAGATCCTGTTCCTAAGAATTGTGATAAATTCATGAGTCCTCCTAAAGACAAGACTTGGAGCAAAGATGTTCCCGTTGATGGTATTGGGGTGGCCGTACCTACCATAAATGTAGCTTGCTGAACAGAGCTCCATGATCCATCCCCCGAACAGGGAGTCTCAGGTGAGTGACCATTTTGGGAAGCATGTGTTTGCCTCAGCTACATTCGGACTGAGAGCGACCAACTACATAGCACACTTTACCTGGCTGCTAAGGAACTCTCCACTTCCCTTTCTGAGTTACTGCCTCCGGAGAGTCTTAAATTGGTCTCTGCAAAGCTATCTACTCTGACTTCCCTAGCTAACACCTCAATGAGGTTGATCTCCAATGCATTGGGGGCCACCTTTCGAGTGGCAGGTACTGACATTGCCATTAGGTGTCATGCCTGGCTTCACTTTTGCGGGTTCATGGAAAATTTCAAGGCATCATTTACTAACACCTCTTTTGACGGGTCAACTCTTGTTTGGTCCCTCAGTCAAAGAAACCTTAACCTGTAGCGAGCAGGAGGGAAAGATTCTGGCCGCAGTCGGGATCAAGTTCTCTACTCCCCAGTGATCACTTTCCAAGAACCAGAGGGGTAGTAAGAAACTCTGGTTCCGCAGGTCTCAGTCTTCCTTCCAGGATGCTCCACAGGAATCCTCCTCCTCCGGCCAGGGAAGGGGATTTGATAGCAGATGCTGGCCCAGAGGCAGAGGGAGTCTGCAGAACCAGGGCTCTCAGGATCCCTTCTCAGAGAAGCCCACTCAACACGCCTGAAGCACTGCCTAGCTATCCTGCCCTGGAGTCATCTTTCTCTACACCCACTAGCCTGGACAAGTATTACTTCAGATCAGTGGGTGCTAAACATCGTATCTCGGGGATACTTCATATCCTTTTTTCAGCCAACTCCAACTCAAAAGTTTCTCCCAGACATTCCACCCTGACAAAGAGAGTTGGTCCTCTTTGATGTTCAAGACCTCATTAAAAAAAGAGCCATCCAGGACGTCCTAACAGGACAATGAGGGATTGGAACTTACTCTCACTTCTTTTTGGTGCCCAAGAAAACTGGGGACTTACTTCTCATTCTGGACCTCAGTGTTCTAAATGTTTCGGTCAAGAAGTCAAAGTTCCGAATGGTCACTGTTCAGTTCATTCTGTCACTTCTGAACAAGGACGATTGGATGTGCTTAGTGGATCTCAAGGATGCATACTATCTCATCAAAATTGACAGATGCTTCAGGAGTTACCTGGGCATTTGGCTGGGAGACAGTCACTATTAGTTCATAGCCCTGCCCTTTGGACTCAACTCAGCCCCCTAGGTGTTTACAAAATGTTTGGCAGTGATAGCAGCCCATCTCCGGCTGTAAGGTTTCCAGGTTTCTAGGTCTTTCCATACCTTGACAATTGGCTCCTCACGGCACCCACAAGACATCAACTCATTCTGGACACGGATTACACACTCAGTCTCTTTCAGGACCTAGGCGTCACAGTCAGCCTGCCCAAATCTCATCTTGTTCTGTGTCAGAGCCTGGAATTTCTCAGGGTCCTTCTGGACATGGTGTCAGAGACTACAGAACTTCCCCCGCATAGAATTGAGATGATTCAGGAGCAAGTCCATCTTCTTCTGGATCTGGAACGTCCCTCAGTACATTTAATCTTGCAAGCCCAAGGCTCAGTGGCAGCAGTGATTCAGTTAGTCCCTCTTGCCAGATATCATGTGTGAGTTCTACAATGGACCTTTGCAGTGCAGTGGTCAGCCCTCCCTCTTCCCATGTCTATGACTGTAAGATTTCTCAAGTCTGCAGACATCACCTTGCTTGATGGCTCCTAGCCCAAGACCTTTTTCTACGCAGAACCGTCTGTCTTACCCAACCCTAAGCCACAGTGACCACTGACACCTCCCTGTTGAGGTGGGGGGCATTATCGGGGAAGGACTGTCCAAAGCACATGGTCCTCCTTAGAAACCAAATTGCACAACAATGTCCTGGAGATGAGAGCAGTGCTTCTAATGTTGCAAGCCTTCCAAGACTGTCTCCCTCTCAGGACTATTGCAGTTCAGTCAGACAACATGGCAGTGGTCTGGTACATTAACAACAGGGGGGAACATGATATTATCCCCTGTGCAGAGAGGCCATGAGAATGTGGGAATCGGCAATGTCTTCCAGGTGCTTTCTTCTTGCAATGCATATTCCTGGAAGTTCCAACGTGTTAGCCAACAAACTCAGCAGATCTCTCCTGAGTCCTCATGAGTGGTACCTGAATCCATCAGTGGCACATTGCTGCGATCTCTTTGCCTCTCCAGTAAATCACAAATGCAGCGAATACTTTGCCCTGATCCCCTCATCAGGGAAGTCTCCCAGGAATACTGTGGTTCACGATTGGCCATCGGGTTTCCTGTACGCCTGTCCCCCAACTCCCCTCATTCCCAGAGTCTTACAGAAAACTCATTGCCTGAAAACGCCTGTCATCCTCATTGCCCCCTTCTGGCCTCATCAGGTGTGGTTTTCCCTCCTTTGGTCTCATCTGAAATATCTGCCTTGGATATTAGTTCCCGATCCGGATCTCATTTCCCATCCTTAGGGGCTTCCTCTTCCCACCCTTCAATCTCTTCAGCTGACTGCTTGGTACCTCCAGTTCCAATGATTATTGCCCATTCCAGGCTTCCTTCCCCAGTTAAGGACATTATTTTGGCTTTTCAAAAGCCTTCTACTAAGAAGGTGTAGTCCAGCAAATGGAAGGGGTTTTCTGTTTGGGCTCAACCCTTTTTGGCTTCTATTTCCAACATTTTGTTGTTCCTGGCCTCTCTTTTTCAACAAGTGGCTAGTTTTTCTACATTCAAACTTCAGTTGGCTGCTATCTCCATCTTCCAGTTAAACAAAAGTCCCACTTTCTCTTCTAAGCTGTGCAAGGCTTTCCTCAAAGGGATTTTTTTGCTCAGACTCCCTGTCAAAGATCCTTCCCCTCCTTGGGATCTCACTCCAGTGCTGCAGTGTTTGACACAACAGCCTTTTGAGTCTGCAGCTATCTGCGATCTCAAGTTCCTGTCCTGGAAGACGGCCTCATTGGCCATTTTCTCAGCCAAGAGGGTCTCCAAATTGTAGGCTGTTTGCATTAAGCCCCCCCCTTCATGATTTTTAATAAGGATAGGGTGCCTCTCAGAACCATTCCTTCCTTCATTCCTAAGGTAGCCTCAGAGGCAAACCTCAACCAGTTTATTCAACTTCCTGTCTTCTTTCACAGTTTTTCAAATAAAGGGGAATGAATATAAGTTGCATTGTCTGGATGTACATAGGCAGTTTTTAGTTGAAGAGAACAGAAATTTTTCGAAAATCCGATCAGCTTTTTGTTGCCTTCTCTCAGGCTAAGAAAGGTCAGGCAGTTTCCAAGGTTTCTGTTTCTCATTGTGTCATTAGCTGTATAGCTTACATTTATGAGAGCAATCATTTGGTGCTATCTGGCCAGTCAAAGCTCACTCCACTAGGTCAGTAGCCAGGTATTCTGCCTTCTTGGCAAAGCTTTCTTTAGATGATAGTTGTGCTGTTGCCACTTGGTGTAATCCCCATACCTTTGTGACACATTACAAGTTCTACTTGGTGTCTAGGGGCAGGGCTTCCTTTGGTTCTTCTGTGCTCCGGCATGTCCTTCCTTGAGGCCTCCCACAGTTGTTGATAGCTGGGGACTCTGACCCATCCATAATCAATAATGACATGGATAGCACCAAATAAAGAGTTATGTACTTGCCGTAACTTGGAATCTGTACTCTCCATTGTCATTATTCATCACGTTCCCATCCTCCTTCCCTCGCCTTCTGGTGACTGGGGAGTTATGTAGAGATGTTTTCCGTGGTATCCCTTTTCATCTTGTAGGCAGTCTTCACTGCCTCCTTTTTTCTATCCAACAAACTCGATCTGAGGGTTGTGGGTAGCAAGGAATTTTGGGAAGGGGAGGAACTTGAGCTCAGGAGCTGTCTTTTTAGTGCTGGCTCGGATCCTACAACCAGTCATGATGAATAATGACACTGGATAGCACAGATTCCAAGTTATAAGTACATAAATCTTTTTTCTTCTTGTCTACATTTGACCCTATGTCACATTTTTCAAGACCTTCACTCTGATGAAAACCTTAAAAAAAGAAATAGATTTTCATAATATCCCTGTCCCCTATTAATTTAGAACAAACAGAAAGCTGTGTACATTTTCACCAAATGAAGCTTAACCCTCCAGATAAGAACAGTTGTCCCAAATCAACTGCTGTACCCACAGACATTACGTAATCTAACATTAAGGTTACCATGCTAAAGCACGTTACAACATGTGTTTTAACTTACCCTGATTGCTCTCTCTTCATTTCTTATTTTGATTCACCTCCCAGATACGAAGAACAGATTGTATGCTTTGAGAAAACATTAACAGTTAACTCTAAGAAAAAGTGCACTGGTTATCTGTACATAAAGGTAAACTGTGCCCTGTTTTATTAAATGCATTGAAGTAATAAGGCTGGGGTGGGGGCTATCATTGCTTATTCACTTTATTTTTCACTGAACTGATTGCCATTGTACCTTTAACTTTGGTATTTTTCTCTGCAAAGAATGTCAGAATTCTCAGATTTATTTGCTTGTACCTGCAGACAGCTCATCTCCCTGGAAAAATAGTCAGCAATGATGAAAAACAGCTTACAGCCTTGCAGATGCAGTCTTTGTAAATTTCAGTCAACATTTTTTGGCCAATTGCCTTTGTCTGCATACTTCTTATCTCCTACTGAGTCAATTAGCTAATAAAAAAGCCAAGGACATTAATCTAGTTATACACAATTATTTTAATTCTGCATATAATGTGTATAATATAGTCGGAGCACCTTTATATTGTACTCCTACCCAATATCACAGCATATTAACTTAAACTTACTTCTCTCTAGTCCTTCTTCCCTTGTTATAATGAAAAGCTTATATTTCTTGCAGCTAAAAATACTTGTTTATTTTAATTTGTTTAACTCATACAGTAGTCACTGAAAAGACTGCCCCGCATTTAAAATCCTCCTGGCTGCACACAATGCAAAACTGTTTTACAGTATAACATGCAGTTTATACCATAAAATGCTTTGTACAGCTACTACGAAGAACAGAAATTTTTACTTACATTTACTTCTTTGCCCTTTAGTGTTCTTCTAAGCTTTAAAGATATAAAGTGGAGTATATGCTTTACAGTCCAATCACAAGTTTAAAAGTCAACAAAATTCCATTCTTTCTCAATCACTTTTTCTTGCAAAGCAATATTTGACACGTGACTGATGCTTTATAATCCCCAATTTATTCACTCTATAGCTTTAGACTGTGTGTTAAGTGTTGCATTTTATGAGTAGATGAGCATATTGATGAGTGTTTTCCCTGAGATTAAGAACATAATTAAAAAATATATGATTATCTTTCATCTGGAAGGCTATCTTTGCCTCATAGTTTGCTTTGACAGATTAGACCAGCTCACTAATTTGTTTAGACTGGTGAGTGTCTTTTTGCACTGGTTTGTCTGTTCCTTCTTGGCTTTGGAGATGATTTTTTTTCCTTTTGTCGAATAGCCTATTTGTGCAAGGGGTCCACCAGGGTGGTTTATTTTTGCCAGTAATTATAGATTTGACTCAGACACATGCTGCCTCCTCTATGCAGCTATGAATATAGTTGTACAGTGCTTTTGTGTACAACTCAGAGTAGGCCTCAGTGTCATCTGGGTTCAGAAGGCTTGAAAGTTTAATAAGCTGTCACTTAGTTTGAGGTAAATGGCCTTAGCAAAGTTCTTAACAGGTTTGGAGTTTTTTTTGGGGTTCTAGGTTAGTTTTAATACTAAAGGAGATCATTTTCTGGACAAATCCTATCAGGAAGGAGTTAATCCACAGGAGGGAGCAACATCCCCTCATGTGCGTGAGTACTAGAACTAGGATATTTGTACCTGTAGTTGGGGAGTTGACTAGTTGCTCCAGGGTGTTTGCATTGATGAAGTCTAAAAACCTCTGAGCAAGTAAATTATGGATTGTCTAAGTCCCCCAGTTTATGGAGGGGGTAGTTAAAGTCACCCATAAGTATTGTATTAGGCTGAATGTTAAGAGATTCCAGTAGCTTTAGGTTGGAGGTGCGGTTTTCCAGACTCATGTTAGGAGATCTGTAGCCAACAAGGATATGATGGGGGTCACACCTGTAGTTGGGCATAGAGCAGCTCAAGCGAGTCATGTTGTTGGACCAGTGTAGCAGTGTACTTGTCCTTAAGACAGCTCCTCCCTTTGTCTTACCCTGAGCTGAGTAACCTGTGACAGCATGAGTTCTTCCTTTTGTTGTAAAGCATTTGTTACTGTATCTGAACTCAAAACCAGTTTGTTTTTCATTAAGAGTTTTTTTTCCTGCATTCTGGTGGGAGCAGAGGTCTGATTCAACCCATCTGATTTGGGAACTGCTGGTAGAAGGCTTATTGTGTGTTTATCTGATTGGGCTGAGGGCTTAACTGTGTAAATGTCTTTCATCCTGCTGTTATTAATGTATTTGTTAACATTTTTCAGGGTTAATGAACTTATTTCCAAGGATTCCTGATACTGCAGGAATTCTGCCTTTTGTTGTAAAGCATTTGATGTGAGAGTGTTCAATCTCGCCGTTTGTTCTTACACCTGGGTTCGGAGCCGATCCTCGGCTCCGTGTCGGCCGCTTAGCAAAGCTCTGCATCGAGAAGAAGCTCGAGACCAACCTAACTCCCACAATCCCCCTCTGTCTTTACCTCAGATCTAGTTTGCCGCTGTAACGTTCGCATCATTTTGATGAGCTCGGACCACCTCAAAGCTAAGATTAATTATTTCTTATATTTCTTGTATTATTTTTAGTATAAAACTTTTCTAAAGTTGATTGTGTGTGTGCATGAGTAGTGTATCGAGGGTTTCTCGGTTCCGTATATAATTTTTATATACTTCTTTGAGTTATTCCCTCGGGGCCTACCCCACCCTTTTACTGGAGTTGACTATTGGATGTGACTTTGTTAACAGGATTTGACAATTTTTTACTGGATTTGACACTTTTACTGGATTGGACATTTACTACTGGCTATTACTCTGTTTTCTGGATTGATTTTGCTAACATGTCAGAAAAAGCTAAATCAGGCTTCAAACGATGCCAATGTGGACAGAAGATGTCTGTCACAGACAATCATAGCTCCTGTGTCTACTGTCTTGGCCCTCTCCATCTGCAAGAGGACTGCTCCATCTGTCATTCTTTCAGTGGGAGGGTCATGACAGATAGGCGCAGGAAGCTTATGGATAGGGGTCTTTTGAAGCCTGCATTCCAAGAGGCTCTGGATGCATCAGACCAGGCATCTAAGTCCTCGAAGGAATCGAAGACGGAGCCCAAGTCATCGGCCCCGAGCTCTTCGTTCAAAGTTCGATCACCGGTTCCACAGACTTCGGGGCCGAGTGTTGAACTGTTGTCAGTTACCGAGCCTCGAGTCTTGGAACCGGTGACGGAGCTCCCTCCACCTGCACTTTTGAGGTCGGCTCCGTCTTCGATTCCTTCGACGCGTTCTTCCAGGCCCCTCTCCGACACCGATGTAGACCGCGTGGTGCAGAAACTGATGGAGAATACGGCCTTGTCCAAACTTATCTCTGTCTCCTCCCAGTTGGTGTCGAGACTCGAAGGCCTTCCACTATCTCCACCTGTTCCTCCTCCGAGGCCCATCCAGTCTTCGGAGACGGGAGAGGCTGATCTGTTGATTGTGGAGCCCTCGGTGCCGGATCCGTCCTTTTCTCGGTCGGTACCGTTCACCTCGACTCCGTCGGATCCAATACCGGAGTCTCGGAGCGGAAGTCCCACCTAAAAAAAAATACAGTATTATACAGTATTTAATTTGATTTAAACTGTGTATGAAGGAGTGTTGAAGGAATTTTTAACTGAAGTTATTCTGCTCTTCAGTTCTTGTGGCATTGAAACTGCCCGCCCCTCAGCCTGCCTCTGGGCCCATCTCATTTGCTCACTCAACTGAGTGCAGTGAGATCATATTCTGATTTCAGGCACTCCTACTGTGTACAAAGAGAGCATCTGGGAAATAGAAAAAAAAATTAAGCTTATTTCCTGCCTTTCTTGTTAAGTGGTACAGACTATTTGTAGGCTTCTGAGCCCCCAAGCCCTTCTGTGTTTGAGGGAAGCCTTCTAGCTTGTTTTTTTTCTTATAACTAGCCAGTTTTCTAGTTTCAGCACTCAAATCTGTTTCTTTGATTTCAGCACTTGTTCAGAAAAAAAAAAAAAAAAAAAATTTCATCTGCTTTTACTGTACTTGTGTTTTTACCTTATTCTTTTTACTTTTGCATCATCTTAAAATACTCAATTGTATTTATTACTGCTTGGTGTAACTCATTCTAAGCCTTTTGGTTTAAACACTTGGGCTTCGGACCAGTTAGTTGTTTTGCACTGAGAGGGTTTGTGGTCAGCACTGTTGTGGCAGAACAGGTAGCTTACATCCTTCTAGGTTGAGAACTGCTGATTGAGGGCTCAGTGTCTGTTATTCTAAAAGTGTATTAATTCTGGTTTAAGCACTTGGGCTTTCAAGCCAGTTATTTTACATTAAGAGGGTTCGTGGTCTGCACTCTTGTGGGAGGAGAGGCTGGACTCTGCCCTTCTGAGCTAGGAATTTCTGGTTAAAGGCTTATAGTGCATGCATATCTGAACTGTTTCTTACTGAAGTTGGTGCCTTGTTTGCTGTGGCATAGACTGGATTCGGGCCTGCTGGATCTAGCTTTGTTTGTGTAACTTGAGCACTAATCCAGACATTCTCTAAAGTATTCAATGGTATTTATTACTGCTTGGTTGTAACTTGATTAAAGTGTAGCTATCATTCAAGTCTTTTGGATTAAGCACTTGGGCTTCAGACCAGTTGTTTTACATTAGGAAGGTTTGTGGCAAGCACTGTGGTGGCAGGACAGGTAGCTTTCATCCTTCTAAGTTGGGAACTGCTGATTGAGAGCCCAGTGTCCAAGTGTATTAGTTCTGGTTTAGGCACTTGGGCTTCAGGCCAGTTATTTTACATTAAGAAGGTTCGTGGTCTGCACTCTTGTGGGAGAAGAGACTGGACTCTGCTCTTCTGAGCTGGGAATTTCTGGTTAAAGGTTTATAGTGCCTGAATATTTGAACTGTATCTTACTGAAATTGGTTCACCTTGTTTGCTCTAGCATAGACTAGATCCAGGCCTGCTGAATCTAGCTTTGTTTATATGCTTGTTGTTTGTTTGCTTGTTATTTCCCTGGAAGCTAATTCCACCTAATACGCAACTTCTCAGCTTCTGTGGATCACTAGTGATATCTGCATTGCTTACTGTACTTATTTCCTTGTTTCACTTGAAAGAAAGTTACTGTTTGTCGTTTTTGCATTTAGTTACTTGTAACACATTGCACTCAAGTTACCTGGCACTTGCTCACTAAAGCAATTATATAAGTCAGCACTAAAAATTAAAAGCACTACACCCTCACTCCCCACTGGCCCTTGTTTTCAATTAAGGATTTCCCAATATTATTCTAGCATGTCCAAAGGTCAGTTGTCAATCTCCTCTCCGGTCCAGCTGGTGAATCTGGGAATCTTGAGGCAATGTTATAACTGCCTCATGTACACAGACAACCCTCTCCTCCTCCCACATAACACAAATACTTGCGAGAGATGCAGCTATTTAGCCAAACTGGAGGCTGAGCTCTCTCAACTCAGGACTGGCAAGACCAGACAGGAGGAGAAGGCAACTACACACACCACAAAATCAGCCTTACATAATGTTACCACTCCACTGAATCAAACACATAAACACACAAAGACATACTCGGAGGCTCTGAGTAAAAATTTACCTAAACAGCAGAGGCCTCCAAAGCAGACACCCAAACAACTGCTACCTCAAGACACCCCACAAGCAACACATAAACCACAAAAGCAGTGTGCAAAGCAGTCACAGCCCTTAAGGCCAAATACAACATCAAACATACTTGTCATAGGTGACTCCATAGTCAGACACACTGACGTCCCACTCACCAGGCTGAACAAGGAGAGGGTCACAGTAAGCTGCCTATCGGGCGCTAGAATCCGCCACATAACACAAGCACTCGGGTCACTCCACGGCAAGTACAAATATGACACAGTCATTGTCCATGCTGGTGTGAACGACCTGAGAAGTACCTCCCTGGACTACATGAAAAGAGACATAGAGGAGCTCTCTGATTATGTAGCCCAGGCAGGTATGACCCCAACCCTGAGCAGTATCCTTCCTTCACCAAGAATGATGCCACAATATAGAGACAAGATGATCAGCTTTAACAATTGGCTTAATGTCTGGTGTCATTCAAAGGGGATCCAGTGTCTGTCTGCCTGGGATGACATGCTTGACAAGCCACGCTGCTTCGCAAGGGACGGCTTGCACCTGTCACCCTGGGATTCGGATATTGGCTAAGGCTCTTGCCCCCATAGTGCCTTTTTAGGCAAGGCTCAAATTCGAAACCTACCACCCTAGAAAACAAAATGGGAAGAAACTGAGGGTAATGCTGCTCAATGCCAGAAGTCTAAATCTCAAAATGCATGCACTCGAGGCCCTTCTCAGTATGGAGAACATCGATGTCTGTGCTGTAACTGAAACCTGGTTCAAGGCTCCTGAGAGCACCCGACACTATTAGGTTTTACCTCATATCATGCGTTCCGGCCCCAAAACCCGGACCACACCACAAAAGGAGGGGCTGTATCCATATTCATAAAGGATACCCACACCTCCAGGTTGGTGGCAACGCATGAAGCTTCGGAAACCATCCAGGTGCAACTAACCATAGGCAAAACTGCTCTACAAATTGTAGCATGCTACAGGCCACCCTCTCAAACTCAGGAACCCCACACAGCCTTCCTGAAGACACTGGAGGGTATAAATGTATCTCCAAACACCATCATATTGGGTGACTTCAACTACCCGAATATAGACTGGGAACATTACTCAAGCCCTAACTTTCTAGCCCAACGGTTCCTGGAGTTCATAAATTCAAATGCCATGGAACAGCTAGTCACTGTTCCCACGAGAGGAGAAAATATACTAGATCCCATTGTCACAAACATGGGGACAAAATGCTCCACACCGGAAGTATATCCCTCATTGGTGAGATCTGATCATAAACTAATCTCACTGGAAATCCACATCCCGCCCCCACCCCAAACAAAAAAGACCATAGTGAAGAACTTCTCTAAAGCAAACTTCACACTACTCAAGACTGGTGTGGTATCCTTCAAGGCCCCTGAGCCAGAGGAAACCACAACCCAAGCTGCGGAAGCCCTTACAAATGCCTTCTATGAACACCTCCAGGACTGCATGGATCAGGCAATCCCAAATAAAACCAAGACTCTTTCCACAAAGGGCAAACGTCCAGTCTGGTGGACCCCAGCCATTAACAAACTTTACAATAAGAGGAGAAAGCTATTACATGATAGAACAAAATCCATAAAAGGGAAGTCACCCCTGATCATTATTAGTAAAAATTACGAGCACTCATAAAATCAACTAAGGCCAATTTTGAGAGAAAAATTGCCATGGATTCAAAGGACAATCATAAGGCCTTTTTCAGCTATGTTAGGAACCTGGGTGGAAACTCCCAGATATGCTCAGAATTAGTCCAAAATGATACAAAAATCACTGAACCCACAGACATTGCCAACATACTGGCAGACAGGTTCAGTGCAAACTTCACCCCTCTCCCCTAAAGGAGAGATAACTATCCCAGCCGAGTGTAGCCTCCCGGACATCTCAAATGCGCAGGTGAAAGCTGCTCTCTCTAAAGCTAAAAACACAGCATCAATGGGACCGAATGGTGTCCCCGGCTGTGTGCTACACGAGCTAAATGAGGAATTAACCCCGCACATAAGGCAGCTGTTTAATCTCAGCCTTACCACAGGATACGTGCCCAAGGAGTGGCGTCACGGCAACTGTGGTCCCACTCCACAAAGGCGGCCTCACGGACCCTGGTAATTACCGCCCCATAAGCTTAACAAGTCTAGTCTGCAAAGCTATGGAGAGGATCATAATGGAGCTCATAAACAAAGATATAGGGGACTTGCAGACATTGGACCCGACCCAGTTTGGCTTTGTCAAGGGAAGATCATGCCTTTTGAACTTGGTCGACTTCTTCGAAACAGTCACCAAGGCCATTGATGAGGGAAAGGCAGTCCATACAGCCTACCTTGATCTTGCAAAGGCTTTCGACACAATACCCCACTCGGGTATTGTAGAAAAACTTACCAGCTTAAATGTAAACCCATATGTCACAAGATGGGTTGCAAACTGGCTTAAGGACAGAACCCACAGGGTTAGAGTTGCTGGCGCTGTGTCAGACTCCAAGCCGGTCACAAGTGGTGTCCCACAGGGCTCGGTCCTTGGCCACCTATTGTTTGGCATCTACTTCTCAGAAGTACAGGCCAGCATGGGAGGACTTTGGCTGACAAAGTTTGCAGTCTACTGCAAACTGGGCGCCATAGTGGAAAGTGCATCGGACACGGATATCCTTCAGAAGGGACTCACGGAAACAGATAGCTGGTGCCAGAGTCATGGCCTGAAGTTAAACGCCAAAAAATGTATAGTCATACCCTTCGGGAAAAACAAGGTAACCCCAAGCTACCATATAGGTGGCAATCCACTAAGCACAGAAGAGGTTATCAGGGACCTGGGGACCCAGGTTGACAGTGGCCTTTCTTTTGACACTCACATTGCTAAAGTGGTTAGAAAGACCTTCTACATTGCCCACCTGATCATGAAGGGATTCACATCCAGATCTAGTGAGGTCATTGTTCCCCTGTACTCTTCACTTATCAGACCAATGATCGAGTACAGTGCCCCATTCGGGATCTATCTCACCAGACATCTGCAGCAATTGGAGAGACCCCAAAAGTTCCTCACCAAAAGGATAAAGGGACTCCAAAATCTGTCATATGCTGCCAGATTGAAGAAACTCCAGCTCTATTCAGTCGCATACCGTCTGCTCAGAGGTGACGTGCCTGACATACAAGGCCATGTCCAACCCGGAATTAATGGACATGCTCCACCTCAAAAAATCCAAATCCACCAAAACCACTAGAGCAAGCGACTTAAACCTTAGCATGGATATAAATAGGACGTGCTGGAGGGATAGATTTATCACTCAGAGACTCCCTATGCTGTGGAATAAAATCCCGGTCCATGTGAGGCAGAGCACCTCGCTGACTCTGTTCAAGAGAAATCTAGACCTGTGGATGGGAGATCGTAGGTTTACCCCGGGAATCATCTCTGTGTCACTGCTGGACAGAGGCACAACAAACTAATGGGCACAGTATTTTTTCATATAAGGGGTGGCGTAAGCCACAAAAAATTGGGCTAGGCTTATAAATGCCTTAGGGCAGATAGCCTAGTATAAACCTATGAACCTATGAACCTAAGATCCATCCTTGGGTCCGGGACTGAGAGTCGGACTGATGTTTCGGTTCCGACATTCCCTCTTGGGGCCTCGGCTGGGATCAACTCGGCTCCGTCCTCGGGGTCGATGCCTTCGGTGCCTGTCTCGGGGATTCCTCCGACTTCTTCGGAACCGGGGGATACCTCGACTCGGGATCCGGGGGCCTTCGAACTCATGAGGAAGGTGTTGTCTGTTCAGACAACCACTTCAGCAGAAACAGCTTCTCCTTCCCCTAAAGGGCCGTTATCCTCCTCTGCACCCACGGCTACGTCTAAGCGTCGAGCACCAGTGTCTCAGTCACCCCTAGAGGGTGCCCCCTCTTCCTCGGAGGCTTCTTCGGATGCCCCCCCCCGAGGAAGTTCCGAGGAAAAGACTGTGTAAGAGGAGACACTTAGATTCTCCACAAGAATCATTGACATCGGACACTGACTTAGATGAGTCAGAAGGGTCCCCAAAATCACCCTCGGAGGATGTCACCTTTTCTGACATCCTGGAGATCCTAAAACAGAGAGGTGATTGGCAAGCCCTTCCCCCTTCTGAGGATGAGTCAGTCTTGCTGAAGGCATTCGGTGCTCGCCCTTCCTCCTCCTGGGTCACTCCGCCCTTCAATGAGTTGATGGAACTGATTGCTCGAAGGGCGTGGGAGGCACCTGACACGGTGGAGCCAGTCCCTAGAAAGCCTAACAAATATATTACTGCCCCCCAAGATAAGGCTTATCTGACAAAGGGAGTGCCAGTGGACGCTATGGTGGTGGCAGCTGCCACGAAAAAGGAGATGTCCGAATTTTCCTCATCTGTCCATCCGCCTAACAGAGATTCTAGGACTATGGACAGGTATGGGAAGCGCATTTTTAGTTCAGCGGCTTTTTCTATGCGATCCCTGAACTATTTGACCCACTTCACACGGCTACAGAGGGATCTAGTCAAAGAGTTGGGAGATACCCTCCAGGGTACTACAGATGCTGCTGTCTCGGAGAAGGTTACAGCACATCTCAATACCCTTACATCTATTGCAAACTCGTCCATGAGGCTGATCTCATATGCAGCCAAAGGATCGAGTAGGGCAGCGGCTTCAGCGATTGCTCTTCGTAGACAATCCTGGATGCGCTTATGTTAATTTGCGGAAGCCTTCAAGTCTTCCTTTACTAACGCCCCGTTTGATGGTGCCACTCTCTTTGGCCCCAAAGTAAAGGAGACCCTTACCCGGTGTGAGCAAGAGGGAAAGACTCTGTCTGCTGTCGGAGTCCGTTTTTCCACCCCATCTAGACCATACCCCAAAGGGCAACGTGGTGGAAAAGTGTGGTTTCGAAAACCCCAAGGATCTTTCCCAGGCACACAGGGTGATGCCCCCTCTAGAGGCAGAGGAGGGGGCAGAGGTGGAAGACGTCTCCCTGGCGGCAGGGGGTCCGCAGAACCAAGGTGACAGGGATACACTCCCCGGGAAACCTTTCCAGCACTCCTGAGAGGAGGCCCGACTGTCCTGCTCTGGAGGCAGTCGGGGGTCGCTTAGCTTTATACCCTCAGGCCTTGCAAAATCTTACATCAGACAATTGGGTAAAAAGCATTGTTACCAGAGGATGCAGAATTCCCTTCCTATTGCCCCCAATCCCACAGAAAAGACTTCCAGATGTGCCGCCCCATCTGCGAGGTCCTGCAGCTATAGAAATTTCAAAGCTGCTAGAAAAAAGAGTCATCCAACCAGTCCCAGCGGACCAAAGAGGATTCGGAACTTACTCAAGGTTCTTTTTAGTTCCAAAAAAGACGGGACTGGAGGCCAATTCTAGATCTAAGCAAACTCAATACCTTCATCAAGAAGGAAAAGTTCCGGATGGTCACGCTTCAATCGATCCTTCCATTTCTACAGAAGGACAACTGGATGTGCTCAATAGATCTAAAGGACGCATACTACCACATCAAGATGGCCAGGGCGTCCAGGGATCACTTGCGCTTCCGGCTGGGAGCCAGTCATTATCAGTTTCGAGCCCTGCCCTTTGGTCTGACCTCAGCCCCCAGGGTTTTCACCAAATGTATGGCAGTGGTAGCGTCTCACTTGAGACACCTGGGATTCCAGGTGTTTCCGTATCTGGACGACTGGCACCTTTCTGCCACCACCGAGCGTCGACTGATTCAGGCCAGGGACTACACGCTACAACTTTGTGTACATCTCGGGATTTCCGTAAATTTCGAAAAATCCTTACTACAGCCATCACAGCATATCTCATTCATAGGAGCAGAATTGGATACACGTTGCTTAATTCTAAGGCTTCCTCCAGAAAGGATAAACTCCCTACGAAACCATATATATCTTCTTCTATCATCCAGAAAATCTCCGGCGAAACTAGTTCTGAAGGTTTTGGGACTCATGGCAGCTTCTCTCATTGCGATACCCTTGGGAAGACTGCACATGAGAGTTCTTCAATGGCTACTGTTTGCACAATGGTCATTCCAAAAGCTACCCCTGACACACGAAATTCTCATCACAAACATATGCAAATCACACCTAGCTTGGTGGCACCAGACTTGCAATCTTTCCAGCGGAAGACCATTTGTGCTCCCCTCGCCGACAGCAACGGTGGCCACGGACGCTTCCCTGATAGGGTGGGGGGGCATCTTCCAGGGACAGACAGTCCAAGGCGAATGGACCAATTTGGAGTACAATCTGCACATCAATGTTCTAGAGTTGAGGGCAGTGTTTCTAGCATTGCAACACTTTGCTCCCCTTCTTCCTCTAGGGACAATTGCAGTTCAGACGGACAACATGTCCGTAGTCTGGTACATAAACAAGCAAGGGGGAACCAAGTCTTATCAACTATGCAGAGAGGCCATGAGAATCTGGCAATGGGCGGAGTCCACAGGTCATTTTCTGATAGCAACGCACATCCCGGGGTTATCCAACGTCATAGTGGACAGGTTGAGCAGAGCCATCCTGTTACCTCACGAGTGGTCCCTCAAACAGTCAGTTGCGAAGGAGATATTTCGCAAGTGGGGCCAGCCTTCCTGCGATCTGTTTGCGTCTCCAATGAACGCCAAATGCAGGAGCTATTTTGCCCTATTGCCCCCTCCAGGGGAAGTCCCCAGGGACGCTCTGGTTCACGATTGGACCCCGGGTCTCCTGTACGCTTTTCCTCCTGTTCCCCTGATTTCAAAATTTCTACAGAAAGCCAGCAACCTGCAAAGGACAATTATCCTCATTGCCCCATTCTGGCCTTGTCAAATCTGGTTTCCCTCTCTTCTGGCACACCAAATACGGGAACCCTGGATCCTGGACCCAGAGCCGGATCTACTGACCCATTCGTCAGGGGCTCTCCACCCGTCGCTTCTCTCCCTCAGACTAGCAGCTTGGCTGCTCCGCTTCCCTTCTTAGCCAGGTCTGATCTTCTATCCCCAGCAGTTAAAAATATCCTGGTGGCTTCTCATAAAGCTTCCACTACAAAGATCTACACTAGTAAATGGAAACGTTTTGTGCACTGGGGAACTACACAACAATTGGATCCCGTAATAGCTCCTTTGAATAAGGTCTTGGAGTTTTTAACTGAACTGTTCCACCAAGGGGCTTCTCCTGCCACTTTGAGAGTGCAATTAGCTGCCATATCAACCTTTCATGTGGGGGAAAGTGGGGCTCCTATTATGGCTCACAGACTTTGTAAGGCCTTTCTAAAAGGATCTTTCCATATTAGACCACTGGTTAGAAGTCCTACTTCACCTTGGAACTTGAACCTTCTCTTGTCACAGCTAATGCTACCACCCTTTGAACCAGCCTCTTCCTGTCCTTTGAAGTTTTTGTCATGGAAGACCCTCTTTCTGGTGGCTATCACATCGGCCAGGCGGGTATCGGAGCTTCAAGCTCTTTCTATTAAACATCCTTATTTGATCTTTCACCCTGATAGAGTATCTCTTCGCACTAATCCATCCTTTCTCCCCAAAGTGTGCTCAGTTAATAATATTAATCAGTCCATTGAACTCCCCACCTTTTTCAAGAACCATTCTAATAAGTTGGAATATATGTTACACAAGTTAGATGTTCATAGACAACTCAGATTTTACTTGGACAGAACAAAGGATCACAGAAAAACAGACCAGCTCTTTGTAGCCTTCTCAGACAGCAAGAAAGGTATGGCAGTTACAAAACGAACCCTGTCCAAATGGCTTTCCGATTGCATTGTTTTTGTTTATACTGCCTCTGAACAAACTTTATCTGTCAAGCCCAAAGGGCACTCTACAAGATCAGTATCTACATCCCTGGCTCATGCAGCCCGCCTGCCGTTAGACACTATTTGTGCGGCTGCCACTTGGTCTAAACCACATACATTCATTTCTCATTACAAAGTAGACAGGATTTCTAGGGACAGGGC
>NC_056746.1:257860071-257862571 GCF_019279795.1 Protopterus annectens | reverse complement strand
CAATCTCAGAGTTGTGATTTTCCATAGGGATTTCAACATCCAGTATTGGAGAAAACTTAATTTTACGTTCTTTACTAGCTGTCCTAAACATCTCATCAATCAGTTTGTCCCTGAACATATTCTTCAAAATCCCACACTCAGATTTAAAGTCACTGTTGTCAGAGGTCGTTGTTCTAATCCTCATGAAATGTCCTTTGACAATTCTCTCTTTTTGGCTGTAGGGTTGGGCACTATGTAGTGTAAAAATGAATTAGAAAAGGTTGTTTTACTATACACTCTGGATTTATAACCCCCTTTGAGTTTATATAAAGTCACATCCAAATAATCAAGTTTGGATCTATCAGTGTTATAAGTAAATCTTAAAAAGATGGTAGTATTGGAAATCTACCCAAAATATAACAATATTGTCCAAAAAGTGCTTGTATAATACCAGCAACCCTTAAACTGGGAATTCAAACAAGAATCTCAGTGGGAACACTCAGATCTGCTCTGAGTTACAGCACAATGGCACTAAATATTCAGAACCAACTGATATTGCCAACATCCTGGCAGATAGGTTCAGTACTAACTTTACCCCCCTCTCACCCCCTAGAGGGCCCATCTCTATACCGGAAGAATGCAAAGTTCCTATAATCACAGCTGCACAGGTAAAAAAAACACTCTCCAAAGCCAAGAACACAGCATCCATGGGACCTGAAAATATCCCAGGCTACATTCTACACGAACTACAGAATGAACTGGCACTCTACCTAAGTACTATGTTCAATCATAGCCTCACCTCAGGCTTTGTACCCACTGAATGGCGCAGACCCTGGAAACTACCGCCCCATTAGCCTGAGCCTGGTCTGCAAGGCCATGGAACTTATCATCGTGGAACTTATAAACAAAGACATTGGTAATCTCCAAACTCTGGACCCTACCCAGTTTGAATTTGTGAAAGGCAGATCATGTCTCCTAAACCTGATTGACTTCTTTGAAGCAGTCACCAAAGCCATAGATGAGGGTAAAATGTTTCACAAAGCTTATCTAGATCTCGCCAAGGCTTTCGACACCATTCCCCACTCTGGAATTATAGATAAGCTCACTAAACTAGGTATAAATCCCTATGTCACAAGATGGGTTGTCAACTGGCTCACGGACAGAACCCACACTGTGAAAGTAGCGGATTCCAAATCCGGCTTCAGACCAGTGACAAGTGGAGTACCACAGGGTTCAGTCCTGGGTCCTCTCCTGTTTGGTATCTACTTCTCTGAAGTGCAGGCTAACACAGAAGGTCTTTGGCTAACAAAGTTTGCAGACGACTGCAAACTAGGAGCCATAATCAAAACTCCTAACAGTGTTGACAAACTACAAAAGGGCCTCACTGAGACAGATACCTGGTGTCAAAGCCATGACCTGAAGCTCAGTGCCAAAAAGTGTATTGTCATCCCCTTTGGTAAAAACTCTGTAGCCATGAACTACCACATAGCTGTCTACTTAATGCCGAAAATGTGATGAGACCTTGGGACACAGGTGGACAGTAGTCTCTCCTTTGATAATCACATCACCACAGTGGTCAGAAAATCCTTCTATGTGGCTCATCTCATCACAAAAGGATTCTCATCCAGAAAACATTGTCCCCCTCTACTCATCACTCATTAGACCCATTATAGAGTACAATGCCCCTTTTGGTATGTACCTCATAAGACATCTACAACAACTGGAAAGACCACAGAAATACCTCACAAAGAGGATTACTGGCCTCAAACAGATGCCCTACGCAGACCGTCTCAAAAAACTACAGCTTTACTCCATCGCATATCACCTACTCATTGGTGATCTCTGCCTAATATACAAAGCTATGTCAAACCCAGAGCTGTTGGACATGCTCCACTTAAAGAAATCCCAATCCCTCCAAGCTACACGCTCTAGGGACCTAAACCTTGTCACCACAATAAACAGAACATGCTGGAGAGATAGATTCCTGTCCCAGAGACTTCCCATACTCTGGAACAGACTACCTATCTATGTCAAACAGAGCTCCTCATTAGCACTCTTCAAGACAAATCTTGATGATTGGATGGGAAATTCACCCCAGGGATCACTTCTGTGGCTCTGCTCGACAGGGGCACAGGAAAATAATTTTCTTGGGTGGCGAAAGCCAGGGTACATTTTTTGGCTAGGGTTATATAGGCCCTAGGGCCAATAGCCTAGTACCTACCTGTGAAAGTTATGTTCCCAAAACATTAAAATAATGTTGGCATATATCTGGGCATATCTGGCCCCATAGCAACTCCATTCAACTGTTGGAAAAATTTACCTTCAAAAAAATATGAATTTGTTCTTTAAAACCATATCCATCAATTCCAAATAAACACACAAATCATTAAAAGGTACATTTCCACATTCATTGATAGATTTCTCAAACCGTTTTAAGCCTAGGTCATGGGGTATACAGGCAAATAAATCTACAATGTCTATGGTGATGAAAGGTAAATCTTCCCTGTATAAATCTGGTTTC
>NC_056746.1:257747571-257855071 GCF_019279795.1 Protopterus annectens | reverse complement strand
AATGTTAAATAAATAAAATAAAACCTTGTTTATGACACAGGCTCCGAACACTGTACCTACATCGGCACCATCCCCAGCTACGGTCCCAATGTCTTACACAGCTCCACCGATAATGACACCTTCGGTCCTAAAGATCGAGCACCTTGCCAGAACCATGTATTATCCCTCTTATGACCCTTTTTGGGACAACAATTTAGTCCATTTCTTGAGAGACCAGAATCTTCATCGGTAGCTTCCTTCAGATCCACCAGGAGTCTTTCAGAACAAGATGTAGTGAGTGTTGTGGGCCAGCTTTTGGCAGCTAGAGGATTACCCAGCCCGACTAGGTCTTCCCTCCCTCTTGGAATGGAAGCTGTCATGGTGTATTCACCTGTCTATCCTCCTCTGACATCCTCCCAGGTCTCGGAGACTTTGGTACCAATGGCCATCGCAGTGCATTCTTCCTCGACTCTGAGAGTGGAAGCTTCCCTGTTGGCACCATTTACTCTTGGTGCCATGGCTCCTTTAGAACTGGCTGACTCTCAGGGCAGTGATTGGGGGTCGGCACTGTGGCACCTAGTTCAGCGCCAATGTTTTCTCTGGTGCCATCTACAGCCACGGCTCTCTTGGCAGCTACCGGTCCTCTTGGAGCTCCTCACCTAGAAGCAGGCTTCTCTTGGCAGGGTGTAACCCCAGTTCCGAGGATGTCTTTCTCAGTTCTGGGCTCCCATCCCTCCTCAGGCAGGCCTGCTTTCCAGGTGATGGAGAGGGTTCTTGCTTCAACAGGCTTGCAGTTGGCACCATTGGCATCGTAACCAGAACTCCCCTCTAGCATGCAGCTGTCCCACCCTCCTACTCTGGGATCTCAAACACGGGAGCCGCAAGACATTCTCTTGAAGGGAACTCTTTCTCTGGAGTCCTCGTCAGAAGATCCCACTGGGGAGCCTCCCCGGAAGAAGCTTTGCAAGAGGAAGCATCTTGAGTTCCCTGAGGAATCCATCACTGAAGACACCGATTACGATGAGGCAGAAGGGTCCACACTGTCTCACCCAGAAGATGTCTCATTTGGAGACATTCTTGAGATCCTCAAGCATAGGGGAGACTGGAAGCCCTCCAACCCTTTGGAGGAATCAATGTTCTTGGAGGCTTTCCGTGCCCGACCATCTTCTTTCTGGGTGATCCCACCTGTGGATGAGTTCATTAGGCTTATTGTACAGTGTGCCTGGAAGGCCCCGGACAACATGGAACCTGTCCCCCGGAGGACAGATACAATTTTGTCCAGTCTTGAAGACTAACCCAACTGGTCCAAACAGCTGGTAGTTGATTCCATGATCATGGCGGCAGCCACCAAGAGGGAATTGGCAGAAGATAGTTCCACTGTTCATCCTCCGAACAGGGAGTCTTAGGCTATAGACAGACTGGGGAAGCGGACTTGCACTTCAGCGACCTTTGCCATTCAAGTCACTGAAGTACCTGGCACATTTTACCAGCCTCCAAAGCGACCTAATCTCAGAAATAGCAGAAATGTCTGCCTCTTTGGTGGGGGTACTGCCTGAGGATGTATGTGATACTGTTGCCTCTCAGTTACCTACCCTGGAATCCATCTTGAACTCCTCGATGCGCTTGATTTCTCACACTACCAAGGGGGCAGCTCAAGCAGCTGCATCAGGCATCGTCATGAGACGGCATGCTTGGATGCATTTGTGTGACTATGCGGACCCTTTTAAATCTTCTTTGTCAACATGCCTGTTGATGAATCTTCCCTTTTTGGTTCCAAAGTAAGAAACACACTATCACAAAGTGAGAAGCATGGAAAGACCTTGTCTGCTGTGGGCATACGTTTTTCCACCTCCCAGAGATCCTACTCCAGGAATCAGAAGGGAGGAAAATTGTGGTTCAAGAAGTCCCAAGGATCTTTTCGTGACACTCGTAATGAGCAATTCCCCTGGGGCAGAGGAGGCAACTCATCTGGAAGATGCCCCTTTCAAGGCAGAGGGACTCAGCGCAACCAGGGCGTTAGAGATTCCTTCTCTGGCCGATTCATTCAGTGCTCCTGAACAGTGGCCCGATTGCTTTCCTCTGGAAGCAATTGAGGTTGATTTTCTCTGCACCTACAAGCCTGGCAACTCATAACAATGGATGCGTGGGTGCAGAGAGTAATATCCAGAGGCTGTCATATCCCATTCGATCTTACTCCCGGACCCGTAACACGAATCCCCGATGTTCCACCCAGTCAGAGGGAGGCTGCAGCCTTAGAAATCGAAAAGCTGCTAAGAAAAAGAGTCATCCAACCAGTCCCACTAGACCAAAGAGGATCCGGGTTTTACTCAAGGTTCTTTTTAGTGCCAAAAAAGACAGGGGACTGGAGACCTATTATGGATCTCAGCTTACTAAACAAATTCATCATACCTCAAAAATTCCAGATGGTCATGGTACAGTCCATTCTCCCCTTTCTGGGGAAAGACAACTGGATGTGCTCTATAGACCTCCAGGACGCGTATTACCACATAAAGATGGACAAATGCTGCCGGAGATTTCTCCGCTTCTGGCCGGGAGCCAGTCACTGTCAGTTCAGGGTACTGCCCTTTGGTCTCTCGACAGCCCTCAGAGTGCTCACCAAATGTATGGCAGTCATCGTAGCTCATTTCCGACTACAAGGATTCCAGGTGTTTCCATATCTAGATGATTGGCTCCTTACTGCCACAACCAGGAATCTTCGCATTCTCAGTCTTTCTTTCACTCAAGGCCTTGCTGTTCGCCTAGGTATCACTATCAACATGGACAACTCACACGTCTCCAACAAGAGCACTGGAATTCATTGGAGTGATCTTTGACACAATGTCCTGTCAAGCTTCCCTTCCTCCTCACAGGCTTTCAAAAATAAGAAACCAGATTCAAGTTCTCCTTCTGCAGACATTTGTACCAGCACGACTTGTACTACAAATATTGGGCTCTATGACAGCAACTATTACCTTAGTACCACTAGCGAGGTTACACATGAGACTATTTCAGTGGCCCCTTTCATCACAATGGTCGATCTTATCCCACCCACTTGACCACATGATACACCTTAGAAACCTTTGCAAGAAAGAAATGCCATGGTGGATGAAGCCAGAAACAAATCTTTTGTGTCGACCATTCTGTCTTCCCCAGCCCAGGGACACTGTGACCACAGACGCCTTCCTGTTGGGGGGGGGGGGGCTTTTCCAGGGAAAGATGGTCCAAGGCACCTGGTCCCCCACGGAGGCCAATTTGCACATAGATGTCCTGGAATTGAGGGCAGTTCTGTTAGCATTGCAAATGTTCCACACATCCCTTCCTTCCAGGACCATTGCAATTCAGTCGGACATGTCATTCATGTGGTACATCAACAAACAAGGCGGAACCAGGTCTTACCCCCTGTGTCGGGAAGCCATGAGAATTTGGCATTAGACGATGGCTTCCATCTGCTTTCTCATAGCAACGCACATTCCCAGGAGTTCCAGTCTTATTGCAGACAGTCTGAGCAGGAACATTTTGATGCCTCACGAGTGGTCCCTCAGTCCAATAATAGCAGCTCAAATCTTCCGCCACTTGGACAGGCCTTGCTGCGACCTGTTTGCTTTACCCCTAAACAACAAAAGCAGAAGCTACTTTGCCCTGACCCCCCCCTCAGGGGGAGTCACCAAGGGATGTTCTGATGCACGATTGTCCCCTGGGTCTACTGTACACTTTCCCCCCATCCCGAAATTTCTACAGAAAGCTCAAAGGTTGAGAAGCAAAGTGATCCTCATTGCTCCTTATTGGCCCCATCAAGTCTGGTTCTCATTCCTATGGCCTCACCTGATTCACAGCCCGTGGATCCTGAATCAATCCCAAGGACTGCTGACTCATCCTAAGGGACTGATTCATCCCAATCTCCACAGCCTCAAGCTCACAGCTTGGTTTCTCCACTTCCGATGATTGCTAGGCTACCGATATTTCATCCCCTGTTCGCGAGATCCTTCTGGCTTTGCACAAACCTTCCACCAGAAACATTTAATGTGAGAGTGTTCAATCTCGCTGTTTGTTCTTACACCTGGGTTCGGAGCCGATCCTCGGGTCCGTGTCGGCTGCTTAGCAAAGCTCTGCATCGAGAAGAAGCTCGAGACCAACCTAACTCCCACAATCCCCCTCTGCCTTTACACCAGATCTAGTTTGCCGCTGCAATGTTCGCATCATTTTGATGAGCTCGGACCACCTCAAAGGTAAGATTAATTATTTCTTATATTTCTTCTAGTATTTTTAGTATAAAACTTTTCTAAAGTTGATTGTGTGTGTGTATGAGTAGTGTATCGAGGGTTTCTCGGTTCCGTATATAATTTTTATATACTACTTTGAGTTATTCCCTCGGGGCCTACCCCACCCTTTTACTGGAGTTGACTATTGGATGTGACTTTATTAACAGGATTTGACACTTTTACTGGATTGGACATTTACTACTGGCTATTTCTCTGTTTTCTGGATTGATTTTGCTAACATGTCAGAAAAAGCTAAATCAGGCTTCAAACGATGCCAATGTGGACAGAAGATGTCTGTCACAGACAATCATAGCTCCTGTGTCTACTGTCTTGGCCCTCTCCATCTGCAAGAGGACTGCTCCATCTGTCATTCTTTCAGTGGGAGGGTCATGACAGATAGGCGCAGGAAGCTTATGGATAGGGGTCTTTTGAAGCCTGCATTCCAAGAGGCTCTGGATGCATCAGACCAGGCATCTAAGTCCTCGAAGGAATCGAAGACGTCGGAGCCCAAGTCATCGGCTCCGAGCTCTTCGTTCAAAGTTCGATCACCGGTTCCACAGACTTCGGGGCCGAGTGTTGAACTGTTGTCAGTTACCGAGCCTCGAGTCTTGGAACCGGTGACGGAGCTCCCTCCACCTGCACTTTTGAGGTTGGCTCCGTCTTCGATTCCTTCGACGCGTTCTTCCAGGCCCCTCTCCGACACCGATGTAGACCGCGTGGTGCAGAAACTGATGGAGAATACGGCCTTGTCCAAACTTATCTCTGTCTCCTCCCAGTTGGTGTCGAGACTCGAAGGCCTTCCACTATCTCCACCTGTTCCTCCTCCGAGGCCCATCCAGTCTTCGGAGCCGGGAGAGGCTGATCTGTTGATTGTGGAGCCCTCGGTGCTGGATCCGTCGTTTTCTCGGTCGGTACCGTTCACCTCGACTCCGTCGGATCCAATACCGGAGTCTCGGAGCCGAAGATCCATCCTTGGGTCCGGGACTGAGAGTCGGACTGATGTTTCGGTTCCGACGCTCCCTCTCGGGGCCTCGGCTGGGATCGACTCGGCTCCGTCCTCTGGGTCGATGCCTTCGGTGCCTGTCTCGGGGATTCCTCCGACTTCTTCGGAACCGGGGGATACCTCGACTCGGGACCCGGGGGCCTTCGAACTCATGAGGAAGGTGTTGTCTGTTCAGACAACCACTTCAGCAGAAACAGCTTCTCCTTCCCCTAAAGGGCCGTTATCCTCCTCTGCACCCACGGCTACGTCTAAGCGTCGAACACCAGTGTCTCAGTCACCCCTAGAGGGTGCCCCCTCTTCCTCGAAGGCTTCTTCGGATGCCCCCCCCCGAGGAAGTTCCGAGGAAAAGACTGTGTAAGAGGAGACACTTAGATTCTCCACAAGAATCATTGACATCGGACACTGACTTAGATGAGTCAGAAGGGTCCCCAAAATCACCCTCAGAGGATGTCACCTTTTCTGACATCCTGGAGATCCTAAAACAGAGAGGTGATTGGCAAGCCCTTCCCCCTTCTGAGGATGAGTCAGTCTTGCTGAAGGCATTCGGTGCTCGCCCTTCCTCCTCCTGGGTCACTCCGCCCTTCGATGAGTTGATGGAACTGATTGCTCGAAGGGCGTGGGAGGCACCTGACACGGTGGAGCCAGTCCCTAGAAAGCCTAACAAATATATTACTGCCCCCCAAGATAAGGCTTATCTGACAAAGGGAGTGCCAGTGGACGCTATGGTGGTGGCAGCTGCCACGAAAAAGGAGATGTCCGAATCTTCCTCATCTGTCCATCTGCCTAACAGAGATTCTAGGACTATGGACAGGTATGGGAAGCGCATTCTTAGTTCAGCGGCTTTTTCTATGCGATCCCTTAACTATTTGACCCACTTCACACGGCTACAGAGGGATCTAGTCAAAGAGTTGGGAGATACCCTCCAGGGTACTACAGATGCTGCTGTCTCGGAGAAGGTTACAGCACATCTCAATACCCTTACATCTATTGCAAACTCGTCCATGAGGCTGATCTCATATGCAGCCGAAGGATCGAGTAGGGCAGCGGCTTCAGCGATTGCTCTTCGTAGACAATCCTGGATGCGCTTATGTTCATTTGCGGAAGCCTTCAAGTCTTCCTTTACTTACGCCCCGTTTGATGGTGCCACTCTCTTTGGCCCCAAAGTAAAGGAGACCCTTACCCGGTGTGAGCAAGAGGGAAAGACTCTGTCTGCTGTCGGAGTCCGTTTTTCCACCCCATCTAGACCGTACCCCAAAGGGCAACGTGGTGGAAAAATGTGGTTTCGAAAACCCCAAGGATCTTTCCCAGGCACACAGGGTGATGCCCCCTCTAGAGGCAGAGGAGGGGGCAGAGGTGGAAGATGTCACCCTGGCGGCAGAGGGGGTCCGCAGAACCAAGGTGACAGGGATACACTCCCCGGGAAACCTTTCCAGCACTCCTGAGAGGAGGCCCGACTGTCCTGCTCTGGAGGCAGTCGGGGGTCGCTTAGCTTTATACCCTCAGGCCTGGCAAAATCTTACATCAGACAATTGGGTAAAAAGCATTGTTACCAGAGGATACAAAATTCCCTTCCTGTTGCCCCCAATCCCACAGAAAAGACTTCCAGATGTGCCGCCCCATCTGCGAGGTCCTGCAGCTATAGAAATTTCAAAGCTGCTAGAAAAAAGAGTCATCCAACCAGTCCCAGCGGACCAAAGAGGATTCGGAACTTACTCAAGGTTCTTTTTAGTTCCAAAAAAGACAGGGGACTGGAGGCCAATTCTAGATCTAAGCAAACTCAATACCTTCATCAAGAAGGAAAAGTTCCGGATGGTCATGCTTCAGTCGATCCTTCCATTTCTACAGAAGGACAACTGGATGTGCTCAATAGATCTAAAGGACGCATACTACCACATCAAGATGGCCAGGGCATCCAGGGATCACTTGCTCTTCCGGCTGGGAGCCAGTCATTATCAGTTTCGAGCCCTGCCCTTTGGTCTGACCTCAGCCCCCAGGGTTTTCACCAAATGTATGGCAGTGGTAGCGTCTCACTTGAGACGCCTGGGATTCCAGGTGTTTCCGTATCTGGACGACTGGCTCCTTTCTGCCACCACCGAGCGTCGACTGATTCAGGCCAGGGATTACACGCTACAACTTTGTGTACATCTCGGGATTTCCGTAAATTTCCAAAAATCCTTACTACAGCCATCACAG
The DNA here is from genome assembly GCF_019279795.1 of Protopterus annectens. Lineage (NCBI taxonomy): Eukaryota > Metazoa > Chordata > Ceratodontiformes > Protopteridae > Protopterus > Protopterus annectens. The sequence continues at coordinate 257,847,637 of NC_056746.1, read as the reverse complement.
CATATCTCATTCATAGGAGCAGAATTGGATACACGTTGCTTAATTCTAAGGCTTCCTCCAGAAAGGATAAACTCCCTACGAAACCATATATATCTTCTTCTATCATCCAGAAAATCCCCGGCGAAACTAGTTCTGAAGGTTTTGGGTCTCATGGCAGTTCTCTCATTGCGATACCCTTGGGAAGACTGCACATGAGAGTTCTTCAATGGCTACTGTTTGCACAATGGTCATTCCAAAAGCTACCCCTGACACACGAAATTCTCATCACAAACATATGCAAATCACACCTAGCTTGGTGGCTACAGACTTGCAATCTTTCCAGCGGAAGACCATTTGTGCTCCCCTCGCCGACAGCAACAGTGGCCACGGACGCTTCCCTGATAGGGTGGGGGGGCATCTTTCAGGGACAGACAGTCCAAGGCGAATGGACCAATTTGGAGTACAATCTGCACATCAATGTTCTAGAGTTGAGGGCAGTGTTTCTAGCATTGCAACACTTTGCTCCCCTTCTCCCTCTAGGGACAATTGCAGTTCAGACGGACATGTCCGTAGTCTGGTACATAAACAAGCAAGGGGGAACCAAGTCTTATCAACTATGCGAAGAGGCCATGAGAATCTGGCAATGGACGGAGTCCACAGGTCATTTTCTGATAGCAACGCACATCCCGGGGTTATCCAACGTCATAGCAGACAGGTTGAGCAGAGCCATCCTGTTACCTCAGGAGTGGTCCCTCAAACAGTCAGTTGCGAAGGAGATATTTCGCAAGTGGGGCCAGCCTTCCTGCGATCTGTTTGCGTCTCCAATGAACGCCAAATGCAGGAGCTATTTTGCCCTATTGCCCCCTCCAGGGGAAGTCCCCAGGGACGCTCTGATTCACGATTGGCCCCCGGGTCTCCTGTACGCTTTTCCTCCTGTTCCCCTGATTTCAAAATTTCTACAGAAAGCCAGCAACCTGCAAAGGACAATTATCCTCATTGCCCCATTCTGGCCTCGTCAAATCTGGTTTCCCTCTCTTCTGGCACACCAAATACGGGAACCCTGGATCCTGGACCCAGAGCTGGATTTACTGACCCATTCGTCAGGGGCTCTCCACCCGTCACTTCTCTCCCTCAGACTAGCAGCTTGGCTGCTCCGCTTCCCTTCTTAGCCAGGTCTGATCTTCTATCCTCAGAAGTTAAATATATTCTGGTGGCTTCTCATAAAGCTTCCACTACAAAGATCTACACTAGTAAATGGAAACGTTTTGTGCACTGGGTAACTACACAACAATTGGATCCCGTAATAGCTCCTTTGAATAAGGTCTTGCAGTTTTTAACCGAACTGTTCCACCAAGGGGCTTCTCCTGCCACTTTGAGAGTGCAATTAGCTGCCATATCAACCTTTCATGTGGGGGAAAGTGGGGCTCCTATTATGGCTCACAGACTTTGTAAGGCCTTTCTAAAAGGATCTTTCCATATTAGACCACCGGTTAGAAGTCCTACTTCACCTTGGAACTTGAACCTTCTCTTGTCACAGCTAATGCTACCACCCTTTGAACCAGCCTCTTCCTGTCCTTTGAAGTTTTTGTCATGGAAGACCCTATTTCTGGTGGCTATCACATCGGCCAGGCGGGTATCGGAGCTTCAAGCTCTTTCTATTAAACATCCTTATTTGATCTTTCACCCTGATAGAGTATCTCTTCGCACTAATCCATCCTTTCTCCCCAAAGTGTGCTCAGTTAATAATATTAATCAGTCCATTGAACTCCCCACCTTTTTCAAGAACCATTCCAATAAGTTGGACTATATGTTACACAAGTTAGATGTTCATAGACAACTCAGATTTTACTTGGACAGAACAAAGGATCACAGAAAAACAGACCAGCTCTTTGTAGCCTTCTCAGACAGCAAGAAAGGTATGGCAGTTACAAAACGAACCCTGTCCAAATGGCTTTCTGATTGCATTGTTTTTGTTTATACTGCCTCCGAACAAACTTTATCTGTCAAGCCCAAAGAGCACTCTACAAGATCAGTATCTACATCCCTGGCTCATGCAGCCCGCCTGCCGTTAGACACTATTTGTGCGGCTGCCACTTGGTCTAAACCACATACATTAATTTCTCATTACAAAGTAGACAGGATTTCTAGGGACAGGGCAACCTTCGGTTCCACTGTGCTCAGGAACATTCTTCCCTGAGTTCCTCAGGAACATGGAGCTAGGGACGCTACCCAGGTGTAAGAACAAACGGCGAGATTGAACACTCTCACATATAGAAGTTATGTCCTTACCATAACGTTCCATGTGGAGTGTTCATCTCGCCTTTGTTCTTACATTCCCACCCTCCCACCCTCAGGAAGAACGTCCAGTTTAGGTGCCTGGTTTGTTTCTCCTGCTTCTGCCTGGAGCAGTTCTTATGGCTATGTATTTTAGCTATGTTTATTTTTTTTTGGCATGAATGTGTTTTTGCTCTCTTCTATTTCTGTTGGTTTGCTTGCAAACTAGATCTGAGGTAAAGGCAGAGGGGGATTGTGGGGGTTAGGTTGGTCTCAAGCCTCTTCTCGATGCAGAGCTTTGCTAAGCGGCCGACACGGAGCCGAGGATCGGCTCCGAACCCAGGTGTAAGAACAAAGGCGAGGTGAACACTCCACATGGAACGTTATGGTAAGGACATAACTTCTATTTCCAGTAAGTGGACCAGGTTCTCTAGATGGGCCAAAGAACAGTAACATAGACCCCTTTTCCATGTCTATTCAGAAGATCTTACAATACCTCACTACCCTGTTGGACGCAGGAGCTTCAGCATTGACAATTACAGTGCATTTAGCAGCTATTGCAAACTTTCACAATGGAATTGACAATTCATCTGTTATGTAACACCAACTGTGCAAAACCTTCATGAAAGGAGTATTACATATTACTCCTGTCAAGCCTTCTATAGAGCCATGGGACTTGACTTTGGTGCTTCAGTCGTTAACAAGACCTCCCTTCGAGCCTTCTAATTGCTGTGATATAAAATTTTTGTCTTGGAGAAAACTACTTCTAGTAGCCCTTACCTCAACAAAAAGAGTATCTGAATTGCAGGCACTGAGTGTCTAGAGACCATACTTGATTTTTCATCGGGAAAGAATTTCTCTATGAACTGACCCCTCCTTTTTGCCCAAGGTCATTTCTAGTTTTTCCATTAATCAGTCTATTGACCTACCGGTTTTCTTTTTCCACCATTCAAATAGAAGGGAATACCTTCTGCATACCCTCGATGTTCATAGGCAACTTCGTTTCTACTTAGACAGAAGTAAATCTTTCAGAAAAATGGATCAATTGTTTGTGACCTTTGCAGGACCCAGAATGGGTAAGCCTGTTTCCAAAATGATTTTATCTTCTTGGCTCAGAAACACCATTACTTTCATTTACCATCTGCGCAAAGTGTCCTTGCCTGCCCAAAATAAAGGCTCACTCTACTAGATCGATAGCTACCTCAGTGGCCTTTCATTCCAGGACCTCTATGGATGATATCTGCGCAGCAGCCACTCGGGCAAGACCTCATACCTTTATCACTCAATACAAATTGGATTTGGTCTCCAGGGGATGAGCATCTTTTGGTTCTATGTTGCTCAGGAATGTCCTTCTTTAGAGCCACCCAGGACTCAAGTAGCTGGGGACTCGGTCCTATCAGTAAGGAATGAATGAAGATTTACAACATCAGATAAAGAAGTTATGTCTTACCATAACGTTCCGTCCGTGTTGTAGATCTTCATTCATTCATTACTTCCCGTCCTCCTTCCCCCTGCCTGGAGTCCTGGTGGACTTTAAGATCTCCTTATTAGTTAAGGTATCTGCTCAGACAGAGCCTCCTACTATCACTATTAGTATTTCTATACTATAAAGGCAGGCAAACTCGTTCTGAAGAGACTATGAGAGGGGCATTGTGAGTAGGTCTTAGCTGAGAGTTTTTGGATGGTGCGAGCTTGATACCAGCCGTGTTGGTTCCAAGGACGGAACCGAAGTCCTATCAGTAATGAATGAATGAAGTTCAAAAATTAGTTTACTTGTTCGGGGTTTTGCTGCCTGAAGGACTTGTTTATAGAATGTGTCCATTGCAGTCTTTTGCACTGCAGCTATTTGGCCATCATAGCAAACCTCCAATAAGAGCTGTTAAGCTACACTCCAGCAACTCTCTTTCATTTGATACATAACCAATGCTAGATTTGGTTTCCTGAGTCTCAATATTCTTAGCCTTTCTTGTTTTTTTCCTCATTTTAAAATATTATTTTCATTGCTTGGGTTGTTCTCCTGGCTGTTACTCACTGCAGAAAGCACCTTGAAGTAAGATATTACAGATCAGGAAGTCTCACTGCTTCTTTAGCAGGGCCTTTCTCAGTGTATGTGCAGATTTATCATCCCTTCATCTGCTTCATATTTGCTGTTCCCTGTAACAGCTACAGTTATCTAACTATATTCTTGTTTTTTTAGTTACTTGTCTTGCATGTACGGCTCACCCCTGTTACATTGGTTCAGAAATGATAAGTGTGGTGCCCACCTTTCTAGGCTGGCTTGATGATTTTAAAATATGCATCAGTGGGGAAGAGTGTGCCCTGAGTATGGGCACTAAAATTCTTTGAGGTATTATCAAGAGATGACTCAGGAAGGAGGCTGCGTATTGCAGGGGACTTTTGTGATGATCACTTAAGATGCCGAGTGTTTACATAGTGGTCATTTACTGAGCACATAATCTTCAGTACTTTAGCTGAAACAACAAAATATTGATCACTCAGTGATAGGGAGAGGAAAAACATATGACTATGAGCCTGTTTTTTGTTTGTGAGAAGGTTTGTGTTTCTGTTAAAGGCTTAGGTCTAGATTTCCATGCATTTGACAAATTCAGGTAAGACACTCGTCCTAAGTGGAATTCTTCCTTCACCAAGAATTATGTTTATGTACAAAGAAAAGATAATCAGTTGAATAGTTGGTGTCATTTAATGGGAATACAATATGTGTAAGGCTGGGATGAGATGGATGGCCTGCACCTGTCATTCAAAGGCTTCTGCATACTGGCTAAAGTCTTTGCTTCCCCCATAGTGTCTTTTTAAGGCAGAGTCCAGTTAATGGCCATTTCAATTTAACAAATTCATCAAACCCCAATTTGGACCATATTAAGGAGGCGCTTATCAGTGAATGAAGTGTCAACAACAAATTGTGCAGTCTTGAGGCTCTCCTGCATCTGGGGCATATTCGTGGCTGTTTAATTACTGATACTTGGTTTAAATATAATGAAATCACTCCCTCTATATCTGGGTTTTGTAGCTAACATGCCTTCAGGCCTGATGGTAACTGTAGTGGCATCTCCGTATTTGTCACAGATCGTATCACTTCTAGGTAGATTCCCTAAACATAATTCGTAGAACCCCTTATCACCATAAATAAGACAAACTACCAACTTATAACCTGATACAGGACTCCTCCATATCCCCTGATAATCATATTTGATTCCTGAAAGTATTCAAAAAACTCTCTGTTAACAAGAACTCACTTATTTTTGGGAGATTTTAACTATCTAGCAATTATCTGGATCACCAATATCTCCAATATAAAGTATGTCCTGAAGATCTTGGACTTAATTAATAAAAATTCCCCTGGAATAGATAATTAACAAACCCACCAGGGGACATAAGACTATAGACTTGATCCTCACAAATATAACCTTACGCATACAATTCTCCTGGTGTTTTCTTCCCCTCTTAAGTTGGACCATAAACTGGTGACATTTGTTTTCAAAATTTCAACCCCCTGAAACCAGTATTTTTGAATTTAAAGACTGGTTGGCAAACCTCATACTTTTGATGTCATAAAATCTCATAATTTACCTGTGACAGGACCAGCTTGGTTGTTGACACAACAGAGGAGTTCTTTGCCCCCTTAAAGTCTCTTGCTTGGCTTACTTGAACTTGCTTGAGCATGGCAGTTTGGGTTGTAAGTTGCTAATGTCAGTGTTGATTGTACACATATAAACGGGATCTTAGTGCATGATTATTTGTACTTGGCGAACGGTCTGATTTCAGAGACTACTGGAGAAACACTGAGACAGCTATTAGATTGCCCCTCAGTGATTGCTGTTTCAGCGAGTTACAGCCCCTCTTGGAGTGAGGATAAGAAAGTAAAAGGTGGGGAAAAATCCCTCACATATGGAGTTAATGTGCTTCATCTCCCTGGAAAAAAAATGTTCTTATGGGTTTCATTTGCTAGTGTTATTATGAATGTGAGTATATGTACAATGAGTTTATATTTACTCACACTGGTACTGTATGAGCTGTTCTTATCTTTATTATACAAACATTGATATATGTAGGAGACTTAATAGAACTGTAGCAGTTAGATGGATCCTAGCATACTTTGTCAAGTTCATCTCCGGTCTGATTTATGCTGGTTGATGGTGCAAGCTGTCTGTTATTTAAAGAATGACTTCTTTTATAGTAAGTCACTCACACATTCCCTGGATATTTGGTCCGATTTGTTCACTGTTCAGGCCTGAATGTTCAGTACTATCATCACAGACAGTAAGCCGCTTTTCCCCACTGCAGTGCCATAGTGCTCCAGCCTTATTATTTGCTAGTGATTAATGGTATGAAAACATAGAGTTCTGGGATTATGATAAGTATCAGTTTTCTGTTTATGTACTGTTTTATGTCACATCACAGAGTTTTTACTGGATACTAATATATTTATTGTGTTCTTTCTTTCAGGTTTCTCTGTTGTCTGGCAAACCTTGTCTAATTCTGGCTCTGCAAAGAGATAATGCTGTCACTTGCTTTAGCTCTCTCTTGGACAGGTAAAGAGATGTTATTAGGGCTGACCTGTATTTTGTCCTTACACGGTTTATGCCATACCTCTCAACTGCCCAGATTTTCTCAGCATGTCCAGATTTTTGCCTCTTATTTTTGGTCTGTTTCTCATACAATATTTGGTTTGCTGATAACCTACACTGAGAATTGAAGTGAACAAGTAGTGACAAACATCTGAGTTTGAGACAATCTATGCTAATGCAAACCTGTCATTCTAGCAATGTTCTAATTTTATAAGAGGAATAATTAAAACCTGTCCCTGATTTTGGGCCTTTGTCCCCCATTTATATTTGGCTTTGTCCAGCTTTATTGTGCTAAGAGGTTGAGAGGTATAGTTTATGCATTGTTCTGCTGTGCTGCTTGTCACTTAAAATGTTGAAATGATGTAGACTGCATACTCTAAATTGTGACTTTATTACTTGTGGGGAAATTCACATTTATTTATAATTTACAAACAATATATTTAGTGGATAAAGGCACTGTGCCTATCAAGCCACACAATTTGTACAGCCCCTTGGTACTCTGCTAACCATCGCATTGCCTTCTTTATCACATTTGTTGTAACTTCCTTCATCAGCCATTTAAGAAAATAATTCCTGTAATCCACTTTCACCTCTTAGCCTTTTGGCTAATATCAAGCCTAGTGTAGTACCTGTTTCATTAATGAAATAGCTTATTTTCTCTGAATAGTACTGATCCTCCTTTATTAACTAAGCAGTGTCTCTCTCTTCTCTACCATGGCCTTTCTTAATAAAGTAACACCTTCAACCTTACTTGTAACATTTAATATGCTTATTTTATGCCCACGTCTTTTCTGGTCTGAGTTATAAATCATTTATGTAAAAACCTGTTAGACTTCATTTATCCTACAGGCGTTCTAATCACCTTTTTTGAACTCTTCAGTAATTTAATATCTCCTTTGAGGTAAGGTATCAGAAGTTGCACACATTTTACAAAGCTTTACTGTAGTACTCTGAAGATGTAGTATAATTTCTGTAAATTTAAGGTGTGCTGCTTGGGCTTGCATTACTGAGATCAGAGTGTAGACCAAGTGAAAAGCACAAATCACTGTACCTCGAAGTAGGAGAACTACTCCAAGGTGCTTTATTCTTGAAATTCTTATGTATTCCCCCACATTTGTATGTTCTGCTATTCCAAGCATCATAGTTACTGTAATTGAACTATCAAGAGGAACTTTTAAATGCTAGTTATGTTGAACAGCCAGGGTAATTTGTTATGTTTTCCTTCTTTATATTTTTGATGTACTGCCATGCACATATGAACTTAGTCTTGTAGTTGGGAACTTTCTGTCCTGATTTTGCCATTTTCTATTTAGCATCAGATGGGCAGAATACAGCAGAGGAAAAAAGTCTTTACATACCTCAGGACAGGTGGCTGAAGTATGGGCTTTGGCATTTAATCTAGCCGGTATTTGTGGTCTTGTCATCAAATGCATATCACTGATGATTAGAGAACATGGACAACATTGTTTCACATGGATTGTTGAAGAATGGCTGATCAGTGTATTAAGTAATGCAAGAAACCTGCCCACAGCAAGTAGGCCATCTAGCTATTTAATGATATAGGTAAAAAATCAAGTATACCAAGAAGGATACCTGGAATTTAGGTCCAGAAGAGACTCGACAGCTTTAAAATCCCAAGACAGGAGCAACCTGCCACTAATAGAAAGAAAGTAGAATAATCCTGCTTATAACAAGGGATAGCATAAAAGAGCAGTAGAGTAAGCACATTTGTATCCACAGGAAAAAAAAACTACATATGGCTTTGGGTGCATTTCATGCAGCAGGCGAAGTATATTTAATAATAAATACTAGTGCCAGTGCAAGAAATACTTATTTTTCTGTCTTTTCTGTTAAGCAAGACCAGCCTTCACATCGACACATCACTACCATATGTGATCGTACACAACAACCTCCACAGTTTTCTAAGTTCTTTTTTGCAACAATTTGGTGCTTAAGGAGTCTTAGAATTACACATTTTGGTTAACTTAACATTACAGATTGCTTTTTCTCATTCTCAGTAGCCACCTTGTTCTACTTGTATTCACTGACTAGAGCTGTTAACTTTTATTAATGCGTGACTTTGTATTGTTTGTGCCTGTAATATGAAGATACTTCCTTCAGAAGAGACATTACACTGACGTCCCATCTGCCTAAGTTGGTGGTAGCTCAGTTTTTCTATAAAGGATCCCATGACACTTGTTGAACAGAGTAGGGGTACTTTATTTAAAAACATAATATACAACCTAGGGTTATATATATGCATATTGAGAAGACAGAGTATATACTTTTCAGTAGTAATCCACTCCACTCTTTTTACCATAACCAAAACCTTTTATTATGCATGTCTTTTATGATCATCTTTCTGTTTTACATATTTTCTTCTTCCCTTTCCAAATAAAGCATAAGTATGACATAAAAATTGTATATTTTTAAATATCTTTTTATTACATTTCAAACTTCTCATATGACACCATACCCATATTTACCCAAATGTCTCAGCCTTCCATTCTCTACCTAGATTTCCCAAAAGTATTTTGCTGTTTTATATCCCACAAAAATATAATCTTCTGGCTCTAAATATTTCCTTTCTTCTGCTCCTTTGTATTTCATTAATGCCTTAAAAGTTAATTTATCTAATGACAATTACCACACAAATTGTCCTTAACCTAACTTCTTCCTTGTATCCCAAATACATTGTCCAGAATCACCTTTCTCAAAATCATAAAAAATATTTGTGAATTTATCATCATTAATATGTTATCATCACAATTATATAAAGATGAAGGCCATCAGTTATTCAAATTGTCTCTTTCTCCCTTTTTCTATATAAACATGATTATCCCCTTGCACACATTCCCAGACTTAATCCTACTATTAATCCATTCACTTAGTACTGGTAAGAAATAATGTCTCTCTTCCACTTTCATTCTCTCATTTGTTTGTGTCTTTCGGCTTTTCCCGGTTAGGGGTCGTCACAGCGGAACTCTGGTCCGCTAATGATTGGCAGTTGATTTTTACGTACCGGCTTGCCAGGCCTGACACACAACCTTCAACGAAGGTACGCCCATTCACGCATGTCTCCACGCAGAAGACGCTGTAGCTGTGAATCGAACCGGGCAGCATCCTACTGTGAGGCGACAACGCTACCGCAGCACCACCACCACCGCGGTATAAAACCCATATATTAGCCCATCCTATGCTGACAAACTATCTTCCTTCATCACTTTTAATCCTGTTCTTAGTTTTTTGAAAGTTATCTCCTTCTCTAATTCTTTACAGTCTTCATTTCTCAATCTTCCTACTTTCCAAGCTAAGTCATCTGTTACTTCTATCTCCTTATAAATATTAACTCTAGCACCAGTTGTATTTCCATTTTATAGTTCCAACTCCCCATTTTCGTTAAGGTGTTTCCCTTACAGTTACAAGGTGCAAGGTTTGATTCTCACATGGAGTAATTGGCTGGGCTTAAAATGGCCAACAATGGCAGTTAGACTAATACTAATCTATGAATCTATAATCTGTCATGTGAAATCAGTGACTTGTATGTATTTACAGAAACTAGTACTTGTCTCCAACTCATACATTCATGTTGACTTATCTCAATGTCTTTCCTGTGTTCTCATGTCTTCTTCCTTATCCACTTCCTCCTGCCTCATAACTTCTAAGTGTTTTTAGCACTCTAATTGTCCCTGTCAATATCCCACCCCTCATCAACAAACAGTGGACAGTCAAACCAAAAATGCCATTTAATGAACTTTATGCTGTTTAATAACATGTCCTCTCTCTCTCCACACACAGAATACCATATTTTTGGAAAGTAATTTATCATGTATTCTGTTGCCAGAAGAATGCCACAGTTTTGACCCTTTTCAGTATATCACTTTGCCTCTGTCTGCATTTATTATTATAGTACCTGGTAAATGAATAATCTTTCCTTGCTCCATATTCCGAGACACCCAAAACTCTTATTCCCCTATCCATAACTGTCTTTAATTAGACTGCTGCTTAACTTCATGCACCTGGTTACAGTACTCTGCAAAATGTTCTTTCAAATGCTCATGCTGTACCTCAGACAGCCTAAACTGCACAGTTTTTTTCTTTGCCATAGATTCACGCCATTTCACAAAATATCTCATAATGTAAAGCTTTACAACATGCATGTCTGTTAATCAGAGTACATTGTTTAGATAACATTTTCAATATAGGTTTCTGAAAAACACCAGTTCTTCTTTCCATGCTGCCATTTCCGCATAAAAGTTAGCTTCAGGTTGTGCCAACAGCCCTTTTTACAGCATAAACTTGGACTATACATCTCTTATACTCAAATCAACAGAACTCTGTCGACTTCCATTGTATTCCATTAAATCGCCAGACAAGTTCTTGTGCCTGTTTACTCCTTTAGCTGCTGCTTCATCAGGGGAAGATACAACTAGTTCTGACTTAACACCACGTTTTCCCAGTGCATCTCAATGTAAAAGTTCTCCGCCTCAGCTAGTTTACCTTCATTTATCATTTTTAATAAAACAATGCCATGTTGTTTCTCCATTTGACACCTCAGTTATCTCTACATAACTTGATTGTAGAACTTTGCATTGTTGTCTAGAGTTTGTAATTCTCATTGCAGTACTGCTTTTACTGTATGTCATATGCCATCTTGCCTGTCTTTCCTGCAGCAGCAGCAACCCTCAAGTGCATTCTACAGAAAAAGAGTAGGGTTATAAGTTTGAATAGCACTTTCTGTCTCTCCTGAAAGGAGGCCACTGGCTGTGAGGGAGTGACATATATATATATATATATATATATATATATATATATATATATATATACATATACATATATATATATATATATATATATATATATATATATACACATATACACACACACACACACACACACACAGACACATATATATATATGTATATATAGGTCTACTTTTAAATTTCAAAATCCTAAAACCTTGAACCTCTAAATCCCGACGTTCAGAAGTTCGAGGTCTTGTAATCTCAAAATGAAAAATAAAAAACACCTGAAGGAAGAAAACCTCATACATCGTGTTTTTGCAGGGGGGGCTTTGTCCCCCCCACTACTTAAATCTACCAAATCTGAGATCGCACTATAGTGAAGAGAACAGTAAAGTTCCAGTTCCACACTATACATCTATCTCCATTGATACATTTCGAGATTCCAAAACATCGAACTTCTGAACGTCGGGATTTAGAGGTTCGAGGGTTTGGGATTTTAGAAATTTAAACGTGAACCCATATGTATGTATGTGTGTATATATGTATATATATATATATATATATATATATATATAAGTGGAAGTAAATAAGATAAAATAAACAATCAAACAAATAAATGAGCTGATCCTGGAAGTCAGAGGAACGTTTTGTCCTCCTTTTTCAAAATTTCAAAAATAAGCCTTTCAGATGATTCTATTTGTGTTTTCTCCTCCTCATTTGTAGATGCAGGCATCAATCTCCTGCCTTGCCAGTATTACATTATATTATATGTGCTTGCTAGAAGAGAGAGAGATGATTAGTCTGTCTTGCCTGCCCTTTCAGTGCATTTAACGTTCTACCTCACTTCATCTTTTTTCCACCTGTCCTATGCACTCTTGAAATCTTCCCAGTCTAATAATTTATTCAATATCTTCATAGCCTTCTCTATGAAAAAATACTTTGAGGTCTGGTGAGCAATTTATTCCTACATTCTGCTGCCTGCGTCCTTTCCCCCACCTTTCCTCTTCATTTTGACTGCTTCACATCTCGCAGCTTAATCTTGTCCTTTCTGAATTTATGGTGTCTAGCAAAAAAAGAAAAAAAAGTTACAGTTGCTCTGGTCTTCATTCCCTTTCTCCTTCATTTTACACTCCCTTTTGGTATCTTTCCTCTAGACTCTTTCTAGTAGCTTGATTTTCCTCTCTCTCTTTCTATAGCCCCCAGAACTGTACACATTATTCAGTGTTTGGCACAACCAGTTCCCAGTAATCCAAGAACATTACCTTCCCCTGGGCAAAGGGCTCAGAAAAGTGAGATGCATGATATCCTTATTCACAGATAATTGTATACGATTACCAGAGATTTGTACCTCAGGGAGGTCCTGCAAAGTCGTTGCATGATATATCTAACCACTGCACTTTCTCTTGACCAGATCTGAGTAGTTAAAAGTTTTCACTGATTCAGGATGAAAGCTGTTTTATGCGAAATTTTAACATTGGTGTATATATTCTCCTTGCTGAAGGGCAGACTTTTTTTTCAGTTGTTTCTAGAGTCAGCTGATAAGAAACAAATGGATACAATTTCTGGATCTTTCTTCTATGATCAAAATATAAAACTCTAGCAGTTCAAAATAGGAGCAAACTATTTTCATTTTAGTTTGAAAAGGAGCCTGGCTTATTACTTTGAATATTGTAGAGCTTATTGGTGCAGAAAAATCAAAGGAAATAAAGGAACATCCAAATGTATGGGCTGCAGTTACCTTAGATTTATTTGAGATGGGTCATCTGTTTAATATTCATTATGGTTTCCCAGATTTTACTTGTAAATTTGTAAGTGTGGTATACATTGCTTTACTTCAGGGTTGTAATTCATTTTATGTAGACAGAGCTAGCAGAATGCTTAAGAATAGAATTTATGAGCATATTTATACCATCCAAAGTAAACAACGGAGACTAATGCACTTGTAAAATATGTAAAAATCCTTCTTTTATTTATTTATTTATTTATTTTCTTGATAACGTGCAATGGGGAAAGGTGTATAGGTATTTCTGTATGGATGTACTATAAAAGGTCTGAACACCCAGTGTCAGTAACAACACAAAATTAAAAAAAAAATGACATGCATCTGGGCATACTCAGAGATATAACCTTGGAGCATGCATCTACAAAGCAATGTTTTTTTGCAGGGGAGCAACCCTCCCCTGCTACTTAAATATTTCAACTCCCAGATTAGACATTACTGGGGAAAGAACATAATGTCTTTACACATCACTGTTGCAGTATTCATTATAAAAAGTATTCCCTGCCAAGGGTAGCTCAACATCCAGCCAGTATACCAAAGCCTTGGATTTTATAGATGCCATACATCACACTTATGCTCACTGTTCAAGGCATATGGCATAAAGGTGATGTATGAACATACATACATACCTCAGAACTTCTCTGTCGCCTGTCTGAAAGCTGTCATTAATCGTCAGTCTGAATGCTCCTTCTTCTTTGTTGGTTACTGAACCGTGTTTCAGATAACAACCCAGTTGGGGTTTCTTTTTATCAATTTTTACTTTTATCTTCTGCGAGTTTACATGTCATCCAGAAAGGGAAAATGCCAGTGGGGAGGCATATTCCCCATAAAGATCATCACAAGCAGTGTCTTTTCTATTTGGGTGCTTCTCAGGACCATATGCAGTGTTCGTTCGCCCAAGTGTTTGTCCCTAACACCCTACATAGTCATCTCTCCTCCTTATTAATTTACCTGGAGAGCCAGTGTCTTAAATTGTTGCTGCAGGGTGCTGTGGTGGAAACTTTCCACCCTGAAGGTCAGCCGCCTGGTAAGAAAAAAGGCCAAAAAACTCAGGTCTGATTTGGCTGTTGTCTCTCTTCCTCAGGACGTCTGTCCCTCTCGGTTGGTGAAAGCCTAGGTGATCATCCGGTTGTTGTATCGGATTCCTCTGCCATGACCTTGTCAGAGGCCAGTGTGGATCCAACTTCTCTCACATGTCCATGGAGGCTCTGCTTAATCCACTCTGGATGTTGAGCCTCGGCTAATTATTTCTCAGGGACTGAGGGAGATACCGCAAATTCCCACTTCATTGGTTGAGTGTAGGCAAGGGTCTGAACTGCATAAGGTTTTTAAGATGGATGTTCCCAAAAAGAAAAAACAGAAAACAAAACATGTTTCCCCTGCTGCTAAAGATCCTCATTGTGAATGGCAGGATTTTATCCAGTGGTTGTTTAATGCCTTAATGGCCTTAAAGCCTCCTCAAGGAGTTTCTGTATTCTACCTCCATTAAGAGGCTCAGAGAGCAAGAATCATCTGAAGAGGATTTGGATTCTGGGGAGTCTTTGGCATCCTCCTCTCAAATCCCTTCTCCCTTGGATTATGGATCTGAGGAGAAGGATTCTATCAGTCCAGACTCTCCCTTGGAGAAACTCTTCTTTGGGGACACTATTTCTGATTTGATGGAATACTTCAAATGAGACTGTTCTCAGGTCTCTCATATTCAAAAGAGATATTATGAACTCCTTCATATGGAATCTCCTAAGCCCTCAGCTGTACCTCCTTTTCTGCCCTTCTAGATACCCTTTCAGCCTACTTTGGGCTCCTGACTCTCAACCTCCAGCCCTTAAGAAATATGATAGATTTTACAAGGTGCCTGATGATTGTAAGTTCTTGTCCAAATGCCATTCTGCTGATCCTTCTGTAATGTCTCTCTCTTCTGACAAACTTTAAAAACTTTTGCCATCTACTAAATTACTACCTTCAGACAAGGACATTAGGGTTATGTGACATTTAGGCAAAAAGGTATTTACTTCTGCCACCCAGGCTTTTTGAGCTATTAATTAACGGACTCATATGACCAGGCATGTTCTAGGCCTTTTGTCTCAAGCTTCTCGGACAATCTCTTACCACCTTGATTCAGAGGGGAAGGTCTCGGCCCTTCTGCTGTTAGGTTCTACCTCTGAAGTAGCTCGCAACTCTATTAAATATAGTTATGATGCAGTTGACACTTCCTGTAGGGCTGCTGCCTTTGATTCTGTTTGGAGATGTTATTTTTGGCTTTGTCTCCAACCCTTACCTGATGATATATAGTTAATTGTTGGATGCGACTCTTAATAATAAGAACCTTTTTGATACTCTGTTTTTTAAGTCCCACCAGGATAACAGCAAGGCCTTGGAGGAATTGAAACATATGATCTGAAGTAGGCAGACTTCATTCGTCTGCAACCTGTAGGGTATCGGATCCGAACTCGGATCCGAGCCGGCAATTCAAAAGCTTAGGCTCCGAGCTCCTAGCTCCTCCCTCTTACCCATAACCCCTTGCCAAGCCCTGACTGACCCCAGATTTCGTTTGCCGCTTTTCAAGAAGCAACGGAATTCTAGAGCTCCTGGCGTGGTTTTGAGATAAGTGTAGTTTTCTGACAGGAAAATTGTTCAAATTCTCTTTTTTTGTTAAAAATATAGTTAGTGTTGTGTGTGGTTAAGGCTTTCCCTCCCTCTTTAGTTAATTTTTCTCGCGTTTTACGTAGTTGTTTGTGTGTGTGTGTGTTTAGGCCTTAGGTGTAATGTCTGAAGCCCCTAAGGCTGTCTTTTCGAATGTGCGAGTGTGGCCATAAGCTGTCCCCAGCAGATGGCCACACTCGTAAGAATGCTTGGGGTTGAACACCTGTCTTCTGGTTGTACCATTTGTGCAGGGTTCAACCCCCGGGCTTTAAGGGAACGGAGGTCGGTTAGTGCTGGCGGGTCTTTTACCCCCAGATACTGCTTCGCCTCTGCCCTCCAGTCAGCAACTTGTTGCTGTGAGTTCTCCCCTCCGGCTGGGACTCAACCTCCCTTAAAATTGCCGGAGGAAGGATTCTACTAGGGAGAGACAGAAGGAGAGGCACAGGAGAAGCACCACAAGAGGAGAGCCAAGCTTCCAGCTCGGCTCCTCCATCTAAGCGGGCTTCCCCTGTGCCTTCTAGCCTTCCTCCTCCTCGGCTCCACTCCCCTCGGTTCTCTCCTGGACCCGAGGAGGAGGAGGCTAGCCCTTCCAGGAGGTCACCGAGACGGTTCTCTAGGTCCGCTTCGGTGGCCTCCTCTAGATCGACCTTTTCGATGAGCGAAGCTGATATGGACCGGATGATGAGGAAATTCATCCAGGCCCAAATGCAAATGGGAGTGCTCCTAGCCCCCCCCCAACCGGGAGGGGCTTCGACCCCTTTTTTCGCCCCATTAGCTCCTTCTCCGACCCATACCACGGGTTCGGAGCTTTCGGCGCCGTGCAGATTTGGATCCGGGGGTGGGTCGGATCCGATTGGTCGGCGCACCTCGGATCCGTCCCATCCCTTGAGTGCTTCGGGTACTTCGGACCCGACCTCTCGGAGCCGAGGGCCGAGCCTCGGATCCGAGGGAGCTGGTGTGTCTTCGGCTCCGTCCAGGTCGGAGCACACTGGTCTCTCGGATCCGACGGTTTCGGCTCCGACTCCGATCCGTACGTCGGATCCGAGTGGGGTCGGCTCGGGCTTAGAGAAGCTGGCTCCCCTCGGCTTTCAACGTTATGGAAAGGGCACTGTCGAGGACATCCGGACCCCCGGTCCCAGCCACGGCTCCATCCCGCACTCCTTTGCAGTTGGGCCAGGCCCCCACCAGCCGGTCCCAGGGACAGCCCGCCTCGATGTCCCAAGTGGTTCCCTTGGAACATCCATCTGCTGAAGAGTACTCCTCGGACAGCCCCCCCGATGAAGTACCTCGAAGCGCAAGTGCAAGAGGAGGCACATGGACTCCCCTGAGTCCGTCACTGAAGACACGGACTTGGATGAAGGGAAGGCTCCCCTAGGTCACCCCTGAGGACGTCTCATTTGGAGACATCATGGAGATGTTAAGGATCAGGGGGTGGTCTGCCCCAAGGCTTCTTCGGACGAGTCTGTGTTCTTGGAGGCATTCGAGGCGGCCCTTCTACCTCTTGGGTGTCCCTCCTGCTGACCCCTGGTAGATCTTATATCTATCAGGGCGTGGAAGGATCCGGACACCATTGAGCCTATCCCTAAGCGCCCGGACCGCATTCTTTCTCCTCCATCAGACCGCACCCACTGGAGTAAGGGTCCCCCAGTTGATGCCATGATGATGGCTGCAGCCACGAAGAGGGAATTGGCCCAGGAGAGTCCCTCCGTCCATCCTCCGGGCAAGGAGTCCCGTTCGATGGATCGCATTGGGAAGCGAGTGTTTAGTTCAGCGACCTTCTCTTTGAGAGCGCTGAACTACATGGCACATGTCATTAGGATGCAGCGAGATCTGATTAAAGAATACGCTGCATCTCCCCCGGAGTCCATCTCGAGTGAGGATAAACAGGTTTACTCCACCCGGATGGCCACTCTCAGATCTGTATCCAATACATCTATGCGGCTGCTGTCTCATGCTACTGAGGGAGCCGCTAGAGCCAGCGGAGCAGGCCTTGTCATGAGGCGACAGGCCTGGCTCCGCCATTGTGATTTTGCTGAGCCCTTCAAGGCGACCTTCGCGAATGCCCCTTTCGATGGTTCTGCCTTGTTTGGCAAGACTGTTCGCGACACATTAGTCCAGAGCGAAAAGGACGGGAAGACGCTGTCTGCCATCGGAGTCCGCTTCTCAGCTCCCCAGAGGTCCTTCTCTAAGAACCAAAAGGGACAGAAGAAGATGTGGTTCCGAAGCCGCAGCAGTCCCAACCTGCTCCGGATAACCAGTCCTTCCGCGGCAGAGGAGGACTGGGAGGTCGTCGTGCCAGAGGCAGGGGGGCTCCTGGCAATTTTGGGTCCAGAGAACCCTTCTCTGAGAGACCCACGCAGCAGCCCTGAAGGGTTGCCCGGCTGTCCGTCTCTGGAGGCAGTCGGGGGGCGGTTTTCGATGCACCTGACTTCTTGGGAGTCCATAACAACAGACAGTTGGGTGCTTCGACTCATATCCAGAGGATATTCAATACCCCTAATCAAGATTCCCAAATCTCGCAGCCTCCCAGATGTTCCACCCGACCAAAGGGAGGCGGCAGCTCTCGAAATCGAGCAGCTGCTAGAAAAAAGAGCCATCCAGCGCGTCCCCCCAGACCAAGCCGGATTAGGGTTTTACTCCAGGTTCTTTTTGGTGCCAAAGAAGACGGGGGACTTAAGACCAATTTTAGACCTTTCCCTGTTGAACCTGTCAGTAACCAAACAAAGGTTCCGGATGGTCACCCTGCAATCTATACTCCCCCTTTTGAGGGAGAACGACTGGATGTGTTCCATAGACCTCAAGGATGCGTACTACCACATACGGATGGACAGACGATCCAGGAGGTTTCTTCGCTTCCGGCTGGGAGCCAGTCATTATCAGTTCAGGGTCCTCCCCTTTGGTCTCACCTCAGCCCCCAGGGTGTTTACCAAGGTGTTAGCGGTGGTAGCGGCCCACCTGAGGCTCCAGGGATTACAGGTCTTTCCGTACCTGGACGACTGGCTCCTGACGGCATCATCAAGGCATCTTCTGTGCTCAGCCAGGGATTACTTCCTTCAACTAGCACCAAGGCTGGGCATCACGATCAACTGGGAGAAATCTTTTCTGAATCCAACTCAAATTATAGATTTCATAGGAGGAAGACTAGACACCAGATCAATGCGAGCCTTCCTCACCCCAGACCGTATCGTCAGCCTGAGGTGTCATGTGACAGCAATCCTTCAACCTTCACCAACTGCAGCTTCGGTCCTGAGGGCCCTAGGTTCTATGGCGGCAGCTATCCCGCTTCTAATTCATGCCCGCTTACGCATGCGGGTTCTTCAATGGACCCTTCAAGTTCAGTGGTCTCCTCTTTGTTCGTCTCTGAACGCTCCGATTGCGGTCAGCAGAGCGTGCAGGGACTCCCTTCTGTGGTGGCTTCTTTCTCCGGAGCCCCTAGCAGGAAGACCCTTTTGCGCTGCATTTCCCCGAGCCACAGTGACCACGGACGCTTCTTGCCTCGGGTGGGGGGGGCATTCTGCGGGAAAGATTGTCCAAGGCACGTGGAATCCCACAGAGACGTCATTGCATATAAATGTCCTGGAAATGAGGGCGGTGCTCCTAGCGTTGCAAGCACTTCACCACGTTCTTCCTACAGGGACTATTGCGATTCAGACAGACAACATGTCCGTAGTCTGGTATATCAACAAGCAGGGAGGAACCAGGTCTTATCCCCTTTGTCGAGAGGCCATGAGAGTCTGGGAATGGGCAATTTCCACCAAACGCTTTCTGATAGCAACGCACATTCCGGGAAAGTCCAACATCCTTGCGGACAAGCTCAGTCGCACCATCCTTTCTCCACACGAGTGGTCCCTCAATCTTCAAGTAGCGAAGAAGATTTTTGCCGTTTGTGGGCAACCCTGTTGCGATCTTTTGCTTCTCCCTCAAACGCCAAATGCAACAATTTCTTCGCTCTACTTCCCCACCAGGAGTTCCCGAGGATGCTCTGGTGCATGCTTGGCCTCCCGGTCTCCTTTATGCCTACCCTCCACTTCCTCTGATGCAGAGGTTTCTGCAGAAAGCCAACAGTTTGGGGAGCAGAATGATTCTCATTGCCCCATTCTGGCCTCGGCAACCCTGGTTCCCCTTCGTATGGTCTCACAAAATCAATCCACCATGGATTCTGGATCCAATTTCGATCTCATCTCTCACCCTCTGGGAATGCCAGTTCCCAATCTGCGAACCCTGAAGTTGACAGCTTGGCTGCTCCAGTTCCAACCTTAATTAGGACTCCCGGTATCTCTTCACCGGTCAAAGCCATTTTGGTGGCTGCT
Source organism: Protopterus annectens (assembly GCF_019279795.1). Classification (NCBI taxonomy): domain Eukaryota; kingdom Metazoa; phylum Chordata; order Ceratodontiformes; family Protopteridae; genus Protopterus; species Protopterus annectens. Next base: position 257,827,323 of record NC_056746.1, on the reverse strand, counting down.
CATAAACCTTCCACCAGACAGGTTTATCGGAGCAAATGGAAGAGGTTCTCTATATGGGCAGGACAGAGAACTGTGGATCCTTTTTCAGCACCTATCTCTGCGGTGCTAGATTTTCTAACAGACCTCTTTCATCAAGGGGCCAGTTCTTCCACGATTAAGGTACAATTGGCGGCTATCTCGCATTATCACATCGGACAGGACACAGCTCCCCTTATGACAGCGAAATTATGCAAAACCTTTCTCAAAGGAGTTTTTTTATTAAGACCTCCAGTCAAGGAGGTTGTACCGCCTTGGGACTTGTCTTTAGTCCTGCAGGCCCTTACTGCTCCTCCCTTCGAGCCTGCAGCTTCTGCTGATTTAAAATTCCTTTCCTGGAAGACTGCCTTTCTGGTAGCTATCACTTCAGCCAGAAGGGTGTCTGAGCTTCAGGCTCTTTGTGTCAAACCGCCTTGCCTTTCTTTCTTTCCTGATAGGGTGTGCCTCAGGACCAATCCATCTTTTCTTCCGAAGGTCTCTTCTGAATCCAATATTAACCAGTCAATCAATTTGCCTGTCTTTTTCCCAAGTATTCAAACAAAGGGGAATACAAATTGCATTCATTGGATGTTCATAGACAATTACGTTATTATATTAACAGGACAGCTGGCCACAGGAAATCAGATCAGCTGTTCGTCTCCTTTGCTAAATTTGCTCTGGGTAAAGCAGTGTCTAAAGTCACTCTATCTAAATGGATTGCTAATTGCATATTGCAGGCATATGACACTTCAGGCAGACCTGCCCCTCAGAGGGTTACGGCTCATTCTACTAGGGCAGTTTCTACGTCAGCCGCCTTTAAGTCCCGTGTTTCGTTGGATGATATCTGCGCGGCAGCTACTTGGGCCTCGCCTCATACTTTTATTTCTCATTACAAGGTGGATGTTGTTTCTAGAGGAAGAGCATCCTTTGGCTCAGCGGTGCTCCGGAACATCCTTCCATGATGGCCGCCCAAGATTCAGGTAGCTAGGGACTCTGTCCCACAGGTTGCAGACGAATGAAGTCTGCCTACTTCAGATTTAGAAGTTATGTACTCACCATAACGTTCCATCTGAGTAGGTGACTTCATTCGGATGCAACCATCCCCCCCTCCATCCCCCTGACCTTTATAGAGCGAGTATTTATGCTGTTTTTAGTATACTGTGGTCAGTATTTGAGGCAAACTCAATCTGAGGTCAGTCAGGGCTTGGCAAGGGGTTATGGGTAAGAGGGAGGCGCTAGGAGCTCGGAGCCTAAGCTTTTGAATTGCCGGCTCGGATCCGAGTTCGGATCCGATACCCTACAGGTTGCATCCGAATGAAGTCACCTACTCAGATGGAACGTTATGGTGAGTACATAACTTCTAATTTGTGTCTCCCATCCCTAAGTTCCAGAGGAATTATCCATCCAAATATGCTTTTTTATGTAGACAGCCTTGCCCTCTTCCTAAAAGTAAGAAGGGTTCTGGGACTGTACCTCCTACTAAATCTGCTCAGACTCCTACTTCTCAGAAGCCTCCTTTTCAAGACAAACCAAGTTCTGTCTGGCAGTTGCTTCCCCTTTCCCTGGGTCAGGTTCCCCTTTCTCTTCATCTTTCCCTGACCCTTCCCAATTGGTTAAGGGTCGTTCAAGATTCTTGGGTTCTGTCCATCATCACCCAAGAATACTTCATGGTGTGGAAATCCCCTCCTCCTTTTCTGGGCATCCCTCAATCTCCTCAGGAACAGCTTCCTTTCTTTCCAGACCTGCTTCAAGGTCTTTTGGCCCAGGGCACCATTAAAGTTATTCCCCCTGCCCAAGAAGGTCAAGGGTTTTATTCCAGGGTGTTTCTGGTTTCCAGGAAGGAAAGCACCTGGAGACCTATTCTGTGCCTTTCTCAGCTCAACACCTTACTAAAGGTTCCTTCCTTCTGGATGCTGTCCCTTCAAACCCTGTTCCCTCTTCTTCTTCTCAAGTTTTGTTAGTATCCCTGGATATCAAGGATGCATATCTTCACATCTCTGTTCATCCCCTTTTCATGAAGTTTTTTATGTCACTCTCTCTCTCTCTTATTTGCATTTTCAATTCTCTGTTTTGCCCTTCGGCCATTCTACTGCCCCAAGGGTATTCACCAAATGCCTCACCCATGTCATTGCCTTTTGCAAGATGAAAGGGGTCAAATCTTTCCTTATCTGGACGACCTGCTCATTCAGGCTTTATTCCCCCCCCCCCCCGAGGTCTTGCTTCAGCACCTCCAGTTTATGGTTTGTCTCTTACAATGCCTAGGGTTTACCAGAAACTTTCAGAAGTTAGTCCTGGTTCCTTCTCAGGATCATGTGTTTCTTGTTTGGAGGATCCAGATCATTCCTATGCTGGCATCCCTGCCTCCACCCAAGGCTCTTTCTCTAATCACCTTTTTTCCATTCCCTTCTTCCTTTTGCTTCAGTCATGGCCAGGGATTTCCTCAGGTTTCTAGGATTCATGGCCTCCACTATTCCTATGCTGCTTCCAGCCAGACTCCATATGAGAAAACTACAGTGGTACCTAAAGTCAATGTGGCTTCAACACTGTCAACCACTAGATTTTCTAGTCCCTTTCCTTCCATGCCTCAAACTCGAGCTTCAGTGGTAGATTCATCAGGGTTCTCTTAACCCGGGACTTCCCTTTCAACCCCCAGTCACCTCTTAGGAACTTTTTTTGCATGCCTCGGACAGGGAGTGAGGAGCTGCCTTTGATTCCCTCAGGGTCCGGTGTCTCTGGCCTCCTCATCAAAGGTCAGATCACATCAACATAAAGGAGATGAGAGCTGTCCTTACATAAAGGAGATGAGAGCTGTCCTTTTAGCTTTTCAAGACTTTTCATTCCCTCTTTTGTCCAGGGCCTCTCAAAATCTTCACAGACTATACCACAGTGATATGATATATCAACAGGCAAGGGGGGGTGGGGGGCACAGTCCTACCTTGTTTGCAGATTGGCTGTTCAGGTGCAGGATCTAGCTGTCCAGTATCAAGTGACTCTTCAGGCTGTATACATTACTTCAGAGCAAAATACAAGTGGTAGATTTCTTGAGTAGGTCCAGTGCACAGACTCACTAATGGATGCTTCATAGAGATGTGTTTCTGGACATTGTACATTGGTGGAGTACTCCACAGGTAGATCTTTTTGCTTCCCCTTTGAACAGACAGCTTCCTCTTTTCTACGCCAAAGTCCCAGGTCCTGTGGCTTGGAAGGTGGACACTCCTTCTTTTCCTTGGAAGAGGATGTTTCTTTATGCCTTACCTCCCCTTCCTCTGATTCCAAGGGTCCTGCTTAGGATAAAGAAAGACTCGCCCAAAATCTTGCTGGTGACTCCCTTTTGGCTCAGACAGCATTGATCCCACCTTCTTCTTCGCCTAGCCAGGGGAAATCACCACAAGTTACCTCACTGGTTGGACTTCCTCACCTAGTACAAGGGGTCCCTCATCCATCCTCACTTGTCCACTCTTCAACTGACACTGTGGGCGATAATGTTTTGATCCCTTTCAGGCACTTTTTTTTTTGAGGACATGCTCGGGGTTTTACAGGAGGCAAGGAAACCCTCAACCATAAAATCTTATATCTCCAAATGGAAAAGATTTTATGTCTGGTGCCATGCTTGTAACCAGGACTCTTTTTCAGTGTGTGTGTGTGTGTGTGTGGGGGGGGGGTCCCTTTGCTCCTTTCGTAATTGTATGAGTTGCTTCTGTCTGGCTTGCCCTATTCTTCTGTGAAGGCCCATTTGTCAGCCATTTCTGTTTGTTTGCCCTTGAATCCCCTCTTGGCTTCTCGTTTTGAGGTTAAATAATTTCTTAAAGGTGTCCTGCATCTTAAGCTTCCAAGGAGACCTATCCCTCCTCCTTGAAACCTTAATTTTGTTTGGAAAAAAATGACTTATGCCCTTTTTAGCCCTGCAAATTCTGTTCGTTTGCAACATTGTACCTGGAAGACTGTTTTTTTTTTTTTTTTTTTTGCTGGCTTTTACTTCTGTTCAGAGGATTTCTGAGCTCCAGGCCCTTATGACAGTTCCTCATTTTTTTTTCCACAGGAACAGTGTGTCCCTTTGTACTAATTTTTGAGGACATGCTCGGGGTTTTACAGGAGGCAAGGAAACCCTCAACCATAAAATCTTATATCTCCAAATGGAAAAGATTTTATGTCTGGTGCCATGCTTGTAACCAGGACTCTTTTTCAGTGTGTGTGTGTGTGGGGGGTCCCTTTGCTCCTTTCTTAATTGTATGAGTTGCTTCTGTCTGGCTTGCCCTATTCTTCTGTGAAGGCCCATTTGTCAGCCATTTCTGTTTGTTTGCCCTTGAATCCCCTCTTGGCTTCTTGTTTTGAGGTTAAATAATTTCTTAAAGGTGTCCTGCATCTTAAGCTTCCAAGGAGACCTATCCCTCCTCCTTGAAACCTTAATTTTGTTTGGAAAAAAATTACTTATGCCCTTTTTAGCCCTGCAGATTCTGCTCGTTTGCAACATTGTACCTGGAAGACTGTTTTTTTTTTTTTTTTTTTTGCTGGCTTTTACTTCTGTTCAGAGGATTTCTGAGCTCCAGGCCCTTATGACAGTTCCTCATTTTTTTCTCCACAGGAACAGTGTGTCCCTTTGTACTAATCTTTCTTTTATGCCCAGCTTAATAAATGAGTTGTCCTTGAATCAGTCAGTATAACTTCCTTCTTTTTCCCCTTCTCCTCAGTCTGCTAGTGAGAGGGTCTTTTGTGCCTTGAATTTGCACATACAGCTCAGGTACTGTTTGGATAAAACTAAGGCCAATCGTAAGTCTGACAAGCTTTTTGCTTCCTTTCATCTCAGGACATTGGGTTTTGCTAGAGCCATTTTATATGGGTTTGTTGAGGGCTCTTCTCAGCCTTCCACCTCCCATTCTGTTTCTTGAGCTTTTTTTACTCTCCCTATAGTAAAGAATACTGCAACAGTAATTAGAACTACATAGCACAGCTGCGTAAAATCTTACCATGATAGTAGATGTCCCTCTCTTCACTGTTACAATATTCACTTCCTCCCTCCAAACCTGTCCTGTTTGTTCTGGTTTTTGTTTTGGATTCCCTTCTGGCTGAGGGTCTCCCCTTTCTCTTCTGCATTTTCTCCTTCTGGATGTGCATGGACTCCTTTGCCCTGTCAAGATTTTCACTACTGGGGCAATTCATTTCTGGGTGTCTGTGTCTGTAGATCATTTTTATGCCCTACATCCTGTGTGGGTAGAATGTGTGTGACGTATGGTGCATACAAGACATTAAGGCTTTGGTATAGTGGTTGAATTTTTGGCTGTTCCAGTCGGGAGATCCCTATAGTAAAGAATACTGCAGCAGTGAAAAGAAGGACATCTACTGTTATGGTAAGATTTTACACAACTGTAGTGTCTGTGGTAAGGGTAGGAACTAAAAATTATACTATCATAGATTGGTATTAAGTGTGGGATAATGTGTTTGTTCCATTATGGTTTAAAACACAAGGCATTCATTTATTCATCTGGAATGTGAAGCTTTTTGTGATGTGAATTTTGAGAATGAAGTTCTGATGCTAAAATTTATGGAATTGAGTGAACTTTAAGAAAAATGACTTTCTGTACGACAATTATATTGTCTCTGGTCAGAAAATAGTCTTAACTAAAAATATTTTGTGCAATTCATGAGAGATGAAGTGGAAGAGACTGATTTAACAATGTATTTTAAACAAATATGTCAAGAGGTGAATGCTTTTATAAAAGTAAAAGATAGAAGGGGTTTGTGGAATGGTGGTTGGGAGGGAGAACTGACTAAAAATTGTAAATGATAGTACAAGACACTTACCTAGTGTTCTGTTTGTTGCAATCAGCACAACTACCACTCTAATTTCCTTCACTCAAACTGTCTGTCAAGGCAGGGACAACAGTAGACTTGCTTCCTTTCTATTTTTAGATCACTCCAAAGCTTTGGACACAATCTCTCACCCCAAAATCCTTATCAAATTGTCTGATCTTTGTCTCTCTCTTACCCCACTCTTAAATGGTTCTCTAGCTACGTCTCTAACTGACAGCTGTCAGTCAGATGGCTGTCCTCCTCCTCTCTGTTTCTCTCTGTCAGTACAGGTGTACCTCAAGGTTTCGTTCTTGGACCACTGCTATTTAACATCTTCACTAATTGTCTGCACACTTCATGCCCTCACTCTTCTCTCATACAATATGCAGATGACTTTACTGTCATCTGCACTTAAGACAATCTCTCTCATCTTCACACTTTAACCCAAAACCCATTCAACTCTGTCGAAACCTGGTTAACTGACAGTCAGCTCACACGCAATCCCAAGAAAAGTAAACTTCTGTTATTCCTCCCAAAATCCCTTTCTCATCATAAAACTTCATTTACCATCACATCGCTTGACAACGCTGTTATTAATGTTGAAACTCATACCAAGCTGCTGCGTGTTATCATTGATAATCATCTTAAATTTGATCTGCACATTCATAATTGCATAAAAAAGACTCACCAAAAACTGGGATTGCTCTATCAAAACAGAAAATTCCTCACCAAGGACTGCAGACTCTCCCTCGCCTATGCTTACCGTCCTCCCAGTCTACTCTATGCCTCTTCAATCCTAACTAACCTACATTCCTCTTTAATGTCTAAACTAGAAATCACTTATAACAAAGTTGCTAGATTCACTACAAACCAACCATACAACTCGCACCACTGCCTTTCTCTCACATCTCTAAGCTGGCTTGAATTCCCCCACTAGCTCTTACTTCCTCAACTGCTTCTTATACACTCCATCATCAACAAACTTCCCTCCTGCCCCACCATCTCATCTCCTTGTATACTCCTACTCACTCCCTCTGGACCTCTGACCATTTCCTCTTGGAAATCTATAAGTCCAGAAGAGCTACTGGCCAACATCTATATAGCTACTCTGTTGCCTTAGCTTGGAACAAACTTCCTCTGTCTATCAGAACCATATCCAACACTCAGAACTTCAAAAAAGATTTTAAAAGAAACTCTGCTACACACTTGGATCTGCTCCTACTGAAGTCTAGCCTAACTCTCTTATTCTTGGTCTTTTTATTTCTCTCAACCATCCATCCTGTACCACCCCCATACTTTTACCATATCTCTTACTACTATTCAGATGTCCTTTCTATGGTGCCTCTGTACTGCTGTTGTCTTATCTACCTGGAGGTATTTTTCTTTATTTTGTAATTTTAACTCCTGAGCTTCCTGACCTGTTTTACCTTTCATTACATTTTGGAGATTCTTATTTTTCAATAGCAATCATCATTAATTTCTTATATTGTTTACTTCTCTGCCTGCTGATTTATTAATCTATATATTGTATTTGTGATTTTATTTGTATTTACAGTTACCTCTGTACTACAGTATTCACTTATATTTCATAGGTATGTAGTAGGCTAATGGCCCTGAGGCCTTTACAAGCCTAGCCATAGGGTTACCCTGGCATAGTGCCACCCAACCTTAGTTCCCAGTTCCTCTGTCGAGTAGAGCCACTGGAGTTATCCCCGGGGTGAATTTTCTGTTTCCCATCCACTCATCAAGATTTCTCTTGAAAAGGGTCAGTGAGGTGCTCTGCTTGACATGTATGGGAAATCTGTTCCATAACATGGGCAATCTCTGGGTTATGAATCTGTCCCTCCAGCATGTTCTGTTAATTGTGGTAATGAGGTTGAGGTCTCTGGATAGTGTGGTGTGGAGGGATTGGCATTTCTTTAAATGTAGCATTTCTAGCAGAGCTGGGTCAGACATGACTTTGTAAGTCAAGCAGAGATTGCCTCTAAGTAGGCGATATGAGACAGAGAATAGTTGGAGTTTTTTGAGTCTGTCCATATAGGACAAGTGTTTAAGACCTAGGATCCTCTTTGTGAGGTACTTTTGCGGCCTCTCCAGTTGTTGCAGGTGCCTAGTGAGGTACATGCCAAATGGGGCATTTACTTCATGATTGGACTAATGAGGGAAGAGTAGAGGGAAACAATGACCTCTTCCTGGATGCAAAACCCTTAGTAATGAGATGCGCCACATAGAAGGACTTTCTGACCACAGTGGCAATGTGGTGATCAAAAGAGAGGTTGCTGTCAACCTGTGTTTCCAGATCTCTTATAACGCCTTCTGTGTTCAGTGGACTACCATCAATGTGGTAATTCATGGGAACCGGGTTTTTCCCAAAGGGGATGACAACACATTTTTTGGCATTGAGCTTAAAGCCATGGTTCTGACGCCAGTTGTTGGTCACAGTGAGGCCATTCTGTAGGATGTCAACATCACTTGTCATGATAAACATCACTAACATACCCAGTTAATAAATGTCAAAATAAAGAAAAAATAAAAATAAAAAAATGGTTGCAGGGCTATTTTAAGATAGCTTGGTCAGACAAAGACTTTTTTTTGTGGGAATGCATCTCATCTTATTTGATTGTTTTGGGGAGAACATAGTTGGGTTTAAATATCAAAATCTGTGGAGAACAAATGAAGAGATCAGGAAAAAATAGAAGAGAAAATATTGAAATAAATTATAGAAGTAAAATGATTAAGTGGAAAGTAAAATGATGTGAAGTATAAATGAATAGAAGAGATTGCTATGCTAAAATTATGCAATATTTTTATTATATTAATCTTTGAACTATTTGAATAATAATATTGTTAAGGCTATTAAGAAGAAAAAAAATGAGATGTAAAAGTATTATAACATGTAAGGATTTTTTATGAAGATTATCAATAAGTCACTGGTGAAAGTAAGTATGTTGTATAAAATGCAATCAGCAAGATTGTGTTTATTCTGTAAAGAACAGACATCCAGTCATGCTTTGCTGAATTGTGAAACAGTTAAAAAAATGTTGAAAAATGTTTGTGAGGAGGGCATTTTGAAAGTTATAAGTATTGAAAGTATTAATATGGATATGATTCTGTGTGGGCAGTAAAAAGGAAAATGTTTTATATAAATGTGGATAGAAAAAATATTAAATGGAGTATCTGGTTAGCCATAACAAATGATATCTCATTTAATGTTGTGTCTTTCAGCTTTTCCCGGTTAGGGGTCGCCACAGCTGAACTCCTAATGATTGGCAGTAGATTTTTACGTGTCGAGTTGCCAGCCCTGACGCACAATCTTCAATGAAGGTACGCCCATTCACGCATGTCTCCACACAGAAGACACTCTAGCTGAGAATCGAACAGGACAACGTCTTACTGTGAGGCAACAACGCTACCGCAGCACCACCACAAGAAATGGAATATAGTAAATATTTTAAGAAAAATCAAACTATGGTTTATGAAGGTATAGGACAGTTATTACAAATATTATTATATGTGTCCAGATATTTGTTAGTTAAATGAGGATATAATCTGTATAAATGAAAATGTGAACAAAAAAGTACCCCTACTCTTTTCGATAGGTGCTGTGGGAATTTTTACATCCAACTGAGCTACCACCAACTGAAGCAGATGGGACCTCGGTTTAATGTTTCATTTGAAGAGCAACACACTTAGGAGTACAGCATTCCCATATGCTGCACTGTAGTGTCAGCAATCAGGCTGATGAGGGAATAGAACCCACAACCTTCTGCTTAAAAGGCAAGTGTGCTACCTGTTGCACGGCTGACACTGGATTACATTATGACCAGAACTGATTGTAATGCTGTATTTACAGTATATGTTTGTCATTTGCATGATGGTCCAGGTCATGGCTAGAAATGGTAATTTTGTGTGAGACCAGTTCACGTATCCAGTTAATAAATGAAACAAGGAAAATAAATAAAATAGCCAACCTGATGGCATAACAAGATAAAGCCCTAACTATGACCTAGGCAACCCAAGTTAAGTTAATGCCTGAAGCATCTGGCAGTCAGGATGTATGCCTAATCTGTGGGAGAGGGACTTGCCAGTATCTCCTAGTGGAGCTCTGGCTTGTGATCAAAACTCAGAGGGAGAGAAAGATGATGTGGGACTTGAGGGGGCTGGGAGAACAGAGCATTCCCTGACGCACTATAGGGCCTGAGGTTGGGCATATATTTGTGTTGCTGCTTTTTGCCCGCCCAGCTGAACACTGATGTTAGCATGTGGGAGTTGGCCATAGGGCTTACAGAAAAGCCAGCTAACTACAGTACGGTGAACCTGGCTGCCTCACTTCCCTCTCAAGCAGGGAAATTGCAAAGCCCTGTATAGGTGAGAAGTCCTTTCTCTCTGAAGGTATAGGACTTGCCTGGAGAAGGAATATGTTGCGGTGTCCTATATCTGATTATGTAGCCCAGGCAGGTATGACCCTGACCTTGAGCAGTATCCTACCTTCACCAAGAATGATGCCACAATACAGAGATAAGATGATCAGCTTTAACAATTGGCTTAAACACTGGTGTCATTCAAAGGGGATCCAGTATCTGTCTGCCTGGGATGACATGCTGGACAAGCCACGCTGCTTCGCAAGGGACGGCTTGCACCTGTCACCCCTGGGATTCTGGATATTGGCAAAGGCTCTTGCCACCCCATAGTGCCTTTTTAGGCAAGGCTCAAATTCTAAACCTACCACCCTAGAACACAAAAAGGAAAAAACTAAGGGTAATGCTGCTCAATGCCAGAAGTCTAAATCTCAAAATGCACGACTCGAGGCCCTTCTCAGTATGGAGAACATCGATGTCTGTGCTGTGACAGAAACCTGGTTCAAGGCTCCTGAGAGCACCCCAGCTATCAGGTTTTACCTCATATCATGCGTTCCGGCCCCAAAATCCGGACAATACCAAGAAAGGAGGGGTATCCATATTCATCAAGGACACCCACACCTCAAGACTGGTGGCAACGCACGATGCATCGGAGACCATCCAGGTGCAATTAACCATAGGCAAGACTGCTCTGCAAATTGTAGCATGTTACAGGCCACCCTCACAAACTCAGGAAACTCACATGGCCTTCCTGAAAACACTAAAGGGGATAAATGTATCACCAAACACCATCATACTAGGTGACTTCAATTACCCTAATATAGACTGGGAACGCTACTCAAGCCCAAACACCCTAGCCCAAAAGTTCCTGGAATTCATAAACTCAAATGCCATGGAACAACTAGTCACCATCCCCACAAGAGGAGATAACATACTTGATCTCATCATCACGAACATGGGAGCACAATGTTCAACACCGAAGTATACCCTCACTGGTGAGATCAGATCACAAACTAATCTCACTGGAGGTCCTCATCCCACCCCACCTGAAATAAAAAGACCACAGTAAAGAACTTCTCAAAAGCCGACTTCACACTTCTAAAGACTAGTGTGGTCTCCTTTCAGGCCCCGAGGCGGTGGAAAACAATACTCAAGCCGCTGAATCACTTACAAACGCCTTCTACCAGCACCTGCAGGACTGCATGGATAAGGCAATCCCAAGCAAAACAAAGACTCTTTGTACCAAAGGCAAGCGTCCAGTCTGGTGGACCCCAGCCATAAACAAACTCTACAACAAAAGGAGGAAGCTACTACAAGATAGAGCAAAATCCTTAAAAGGTAAGACACCCTTGATCACTATAAGTAAAAACTAAGAGCTCTCATAAAATCATCCAAAGCAAATTTCGAGAGAAAAATAGCTAAAGACTCAAAAGACAATCATAAGGCCTTCTTTAGCTATGTTAGAAACCTAGGAGGAAACTCCCAGATATGCTCAAAACTAGTTCAAAATGATGTGAAGATTACTGATCCTACAGACATTGCCAACATACTGGCTGACAGGTTCAGTGCAAACTTCTCCCCACCCAAAAGGAGAGATATCTATACCAAATGAGTGCAGCCCCCCAAACATATCCAGCGCCCAAGTGAGAACTGCTCTCTCCAAAGCAAAAAACACAGCATCCATGGGACCCGATGGTGTCCCTGGCTGTGTGCTCCACGAACTCAATGAGGAATTAAACCCACAGCTAGGACAGCTGTTTAATCAAAGTCTTACCTCTGGATACTTACCCAGGAGTGGCGCACTGCAACTGTGGTCCCACTTCACAAAGGCGGTGCCTCCACAGACCCTGGAAATTACCGCCCATTAGCTTGACAAGCGTTATCTGCAAAGCCATGGAGAGGATCATAATGGACCTCATAAATAAAGACATAGGAATTTGCAGACTTTGGATCCAACCCAGTTTGGCTTTGTCAAAGGCAGATCATGCCTTTTAAACTTGGTTGACTTTTTGAAACAGTCACCAAAGCCATTGATGAGGAAAGGCAGTCCATACAGCCTACCTCGATCTGGCTAAGGCCTTGATACAATACCCCACTCGGGTATCATTGAAAAACTCATCAGCTTAAATGTTAACCCATACATCACAAGATGGGTTGCAAACTGGCTGAGTGACAGAACCCACAGGGTCAGAGTTGCTGGCGCCATGTCAGACTCAAAGCCTGTCACAAGTGGTGTCCCACAGGGCTCAGTCCTGGGCCCACTCTTGTTTGGCATCTACTTTTCCAAGTACAAGCAAACACAGGAGGGTTATGGCTGACAAAGTTTGCAGATGACTGCAAACTGGGCCATAGTAGAAAACACATCTGACACAGATATCCTTCAGAAGGGTCTCACAGTAACGGATAACTGGTGCCAGAGCCACGGCCTAAAGTTAAATGCCAAAAATGCATAGTCATACCCTTCGGGAAAAACAAGGTTACCCCTAGCTACCAAATAGGTGGCAATCCACTGAGCACAGAAGAAGTTATCAGGGACCTGGGGACCCAGGTTGATAGTAGTCTGTCATTCGACACCCATGTAGCTAAAGTAGTTAGGAAGTCCTTCTACATTGCCCACCTTATCATGAAGGGATTCTCATCTAGATCAAGGGAGGTCATAGTCTCCCTTTACTCATCACTCATCAGACCAATGATTGAGTACAATGCCCCATTCGGAATGTATCTGACCCGACACTTGCAGCAGCTGGAGAGGCCACAAAGTTCCTCACCAAAAGGATAAAGGGTCTCAAAATCTGTCCTATGCTGCCCGACTGAAAGAACTCCAGCTCTATTCAGTCGCCACGCTTGCTCAGAGGTGACCTTTGCCTAACATACAAGGCCATGTCAAACCCAGATTTGATGAATATGCTTCACCTCAAAAATCTAGATCCATCAGAGCCACAAGGGCGGAGACTTAAACCTCGACACGGCTATTAATAGGGCGTGCTGGAGGGATAGATTCATCACCCAAAGACTCCCTATGCTGTGGAACAAAATCCCGGTACATGTGAGGCAGAGCACCTCGCTGGCCTTGTTCAAGAGAAATCTTGACCAATGGATGGGAGATCGCAGATATACCCCAGGAATTACCTCAGTGTCACTGCTCGACAGAGGCACAGCAAAATAATGGGTATAGTTCCCCATACTAAAGGGGTGGCGTAAGCCACAAAACAATGGGCTAGGCTTATAAATGCCCTCGGGCAGATAGCCTAGTATGAACCTATGAACCTATGAACCTAAATGAAGGTACTGTGGCAGGAGCTGCAGGATATGAAGTTAGCAATAGCTGAAACCAAAGCAAATACATTATTACATAAATAAATATTGGCAAGTATACATGACTGCACTTAGGAACTGTAAACTGTAAAGAAAGAACATTTGATGTATTATCTTGGCTGTTATTGTCATTAAAATTAAACCAGGAGGTTCAGAATTTCATAATACATAACATATTTGTAACAGTAATCTAAAAGAAATGATGGTTTCTTATTCGTTTCCATGAACTCTGTGGAGTAAGTTGGAACATATTTGCTTCAATTTCAAGATTGTGTACACTTAATCTGTGTTGATTATTGTTCAGAGCTAACTGAAGATGTTATGTAGTCCTATCTCACATCCATTATTACGTGTGGGTTCAGAGCCAATCCTCTGCTCCGACTCGGCCGCTTAGAAAGCCTGAAAACTTCTGATTGGCTCGTGGCTAATAGGTATCCGAAGATGCATGCGCACATTCCCCAGATCTCGTTTGCCGCGTCTTCGATCGGAAGCTTCTTTTGGTTGGCCGTGGCTAAGTGATTTAGTTCTTTATTATTCTGCTTGTTAGAAGTTTTTAGCTTCGTGTGAAGTGCTTTTCTTATTGCTGATAGCCTTATTGCGATACCGATTTGTGTCATATTAACCGGACTTGACTTTTTACTGTATTTGACTTATTTCTGTATAAAATTCTTGGGCCTGTTGTGTGTGTTTCCCGTGAGTGTGTGCTTTTAGACTAAACCGTTTTACTTGGAGGTACTAGTCTGTTCCCTTTCCTTTACACTAGGTTCGTTTAAGTTAGAGAACCTAGTAAAACTTCCCTTTGTTGTTTGTTGTGAGAGAGGCTAGATCTGTTTAAGTTAGAGGATCTAGTTCCTCTCGTGTTGAGTGAGTGTGTTGGTTGTTTCTTCAATCACCTATATCGAGACTGCCATTATGTCTAAAGAACATAAAGAGCATAAACAGTCAGGATTTAAAAAGTGTACTAAATGTTCTCAAAAAATGTCCATCACTGATTACTGTGTACTGCTTAGGAGCCATACATCTTCAAGAGACTTGTCTCTTTTGCCATTCCTTTAGTCCTAGAGTGCTCCAGGAATGGAATAATAAGCTGATTCTAAACGGCTTGTTAAAACCTTCCTTCGAGGAAGACCTAACCAGTTCGTCCTCCTCTGCTAGGTCGCATTCTTCTAGTAAAGATAAGGGCAAGACCTCAAAAAGGCCTTCTCCAGCCTCAACTTCTGTCTCTGAACCTCCACAGAAGCTACCTAAATCTGAGATGGCCTCTTTCTCTTCGACTCCACTGTCCTCGGAGCCGATCGAGATTCTGGACACGAACATTGCAGTATTGGCACCAAGTGCTTCGGTGCCGATCACTAGCAGTCCTCTTCGGAGCCGGTCTACAGACATTCCACCAGTCTCCCCTACTTTAAAATTGCCTATATTGCCGAGAGTGAGGTCTCCAACACTGTCCTCCAGATCCTCCAGGAGCTTTTCTGAAGAAGACATCGAGAGAGTGGTGCTCAGACTCCTTAAATCGTCGGCCTTGCCAAAATTTTTATTGGCTCCGACCACTTCTGTCTCGGAGCCGACTCCTGTTACCGACCCTGCTCTTTGTCCTCCTACAACCCAGATTGGGCCTTTGCAGCTGATGCTGTCGGTACCGACTATAGTGGTGTCCTTGGCTCCAGCACCCCAGGTGGTTGTCTCAGAGCCGAGCTCTGCTCCGACACTGTCGGCGCCGTCCGAAGTGTCTAGGGTCCGAAGCTGTTCGGTCGGGCCCGAGAGGGAGACTTGGAACCGAACCTCTTCGGTGCCGAGTCTTCTTCTTGGTGCATCGGCCCGAGTGAGCTCGGACCCTACATCGTTCTCGGAGCTGATTCCTTTGGAGCCATCGGCACCTACACTCTCCTCGGAGCCGGGGCGTCATTTGGAGCCAGATGAATCGGTCTTCGTGAAGATGAGGAGCATGTTGGATAGTTCATCCATACCATGTAGGAGTGCTGATGCTATACTCCCTCAAGCGCCGACTACGGTCTCAGCATCCTCTCTCCCCCGGGATGGTAGAGACTCACAGCCTTAGGACCCCCATATGGGTGGTCACCGATCTTCTGAGACCTCCCCAGAAGACACCGCTGAGGAGGCCCCTCGGAAGAGATCATGTAAGAGAAAGCATGTAGACTCCCCTGATGAGTCTGTCACTTCTGATACTGACCTCAATGAGTCGGAGGGGTCCCCTAAGTCGTCCTCTGAAGATGTCTCCTTTGCAGACATATTGGAGATCCTCAGGCAGAGAGGCAGCTGGCCCACTGTTACCCCTTCCGTTGAGGAGTCAGTGTACCTGAAGGCTTTTGGGTCTCAACCCTCAGCTTCATGGGTGTCTCCTCCATTTGATGAATTACTAGATCTTGTGAGTCAGAAAGCATGGCAGACTCCTGATGCTGTGGAACCGGTCCCCAGGAGGCTGAATAAATTTCTTTCCGCCCCTAAAGACAAAGAGTTTTTATCCAAGGGTTTACCTGTTGATGCCATGGTGGTGGTGGTGGCCACTAAGAAGGAGCTAGCAGAGACTTCTTCTTCTATCCATCCACCTAATAAGGAATCCTGAACGATGGATAGGTACGGCAAATGTATCTTCTCTTCAGCAGCTTTTACACTCCGATCGCTGAACTATCTATCACATTTTATGAGACTTCAGAGAGATCTCCTAAAAGAGTTAGGAGATACTCTTCAGGGTACCTCTACTGAAGCAGTCCCATCTACAGTGTTGGCTCAGTTGGCTACCCTCACATCTATTGTTTTACTCCTCCATGTGGCTGATCTCATACGCAGCTGATGGTGCGAGTAGGGCAGCGGGTTCAGGGGTCTCATTAAGGAGACATTCCTGGATGCGTCTATGCAACTTTGCTGAGCCTTTCAAGTCTACATTCACCAATGCTCCCGTGGATGGATCCACTCTTTTTGGACCCAAGGTGAAAGATACCCTCACCAGGTGTGAGCAGGAAGGAAAGACTCTCTCTGTCGTGGGAGTCCGTTTTACCGTTCCTTCTAGACCTTACCCTAAAGGTCAGAAGAGTGGCAAAATGTGGTTCAAGAAATCACAGAGACCTTTCCAGGACACACACGATGATTCCTCCTTCAGAGGCAGGGGAGGAGGAAATAATGGTAGACGTCGCCTTAGAGGCAGGGGAGGTCCACAAAATCAGGGAAGTTGCGATTCCTTTCGTGACCGTCCCTACCAGCGTTCCTGATGTGGAACCTGACAGTGCATCTCTGGAGCCGGTCGGGGGTCGCCTGTTCTTGTACCCAGAAGCCTGGGTAAATCTCACTCGAGACAAGGGGGTACAATACATTATTACCAGAGGTTACTCTATACACTTTTCCCTTCCACCACACCCTCCCATAAGGATCCCAGATGTACCACCCAATCACAGGGATCAAGCGGCTATAGAGATAGAAAAGCTGCTATTAAAAAGAGTCATCCAAAAGGTCCCAACAGACCAGACAGGATTTGGAACATACTCCAGGTTCTTTTTAGTTCCAAAAAGAACAGGGGACTGGAGACCCATTCTAGACCTCTGCAGGTTAAATGAGCATGTAAAGAAGTCCAAATTCCAAATGGTCACTCTACAATCCATACTCCCTTTGTTGGGGAGAGACAGCTGGATGTGCTCTATAGATCTCCAGGATGCCTAGTACCACAGACTGATGGACAAAGCATCAAGGAGCTACCTACGCTTCTGGCTGGGAGTCAATCATTACCAGTTTTGGGCGCTGCCCTTTGGTCTCACCACAGCCCCCCAGGTGTTCACCAGGTGCATGGCAGTAGTCACAGCTCATTTGTGGCATCAGGGAATCCAAGTCTTTCCATACCTGGATGATTGGCTCCTGACCGCCACCACCAGGCATCGCCTAATTCAATCGAGAGATTTCACAATCAAGCTCTGTTCCCAGTTGGGAATCTCGATAAACTGTGAAAAATCCTCTATCTTGCCCACTCAGTCTATAACTTTTATAGGAGCAAACATAGACACGGTCGATATGACAGCCAGACAACCTACAGACAGAATACAGAATCTTGTGCAACAAATTTACAAGATACTTCCCCTTTGGAAAGTCATAGCTAAGGTGGTGTTGCCGCTTCTCGGAACTATGGCGTCAACCATAACCTTGGTACCTTTAGCAAGACTACATATGAGGATACTCCAATGGCTCCTTTCATCCCAGTGGTCATTTCAGCAATTGCCTCTACATCATCAGATCTTGATTACAGACTCTTGCAAAAAGAAACTATGCTGGTGGATTCAACCAGGTCATCTTACCACAGGGACTCCCTTTGTACCGTACCAACCCGTTGCCACTGTGACCACGGATGCCTCTCAGATAGGGTGGGGGGCATTATCTTGGCAGGACTGTCCAAGACACATGGCAAGAGCAGGAGGCCC
Source organism: Protopterus annectens (assembly GCF_019279795.1). Classification (NCBI taxonomy): domain Eukaryota; kingdom Metazoa; phylum Chordata; order Ceratodontiformes; family Protopteridae; genus Protopterus; species Protopterus annectens. Next base: position 257,809,427 of record NC_056746.1, on the reverse strand, counting down.
ATCTGCATATCAATGTCCTAGAGATGAGAGCGGTGCTTCTAGCGTTGTAAGCACTTCACGACTTTCTCCCTCTAGGGACGATAGCTATCCAGACCGACAACATGTCGGTTGTCTGGTATCTAAACAAACAAGGGGAGACCAGATCATACCCTTATGTCGAGAGGCCATGCGAATTTGGAATTGGGTGATTTCTTCCCAACACTTTCTCATTGCAACGCACATCCCGGGGACTTCCAACGTGATAGTGGACAAGCTAAGCAGGGCAGTATTGTTAGCTCACGAATGGTCCTTGAACCAGAAAATAGCCAGTATGTCCTTCCACAAGTGGGGATAACCCTGCTGTGACCTCTTTGCCAGTCCCATCAACACCAAATGCAGCACCTTTTTCTCTCTCATCCCCCCACCGGGAGAGTCTCCAAGAGATGCACTAGTCCACAATTGGCCCCTGGGACTCCTTATGCCTTTCCTTTTTTTCCACTCATCCCCAAGGTCATACAGAAAGCAATGCTGTTGGGAAGCAAGATGATCCTCATCACTCCTTACTGGCCTCATCAGATTTGGTTCCCTTTTCTCGGGCCTCACCTGTTGGACTGCCCATGGAGTCTGGACCCAGTGCCAGACCTCCTGACACACGTCAGGTTCTCTTCACCCCAGTCTCCACACTCTCAAACTGACAGCATGGCTGCGCCAGTTCTGTCAGTAGTCAGGCTTCATGATTTGTCTCCAGCCGTAACTCATTTTATTACCTCTTCTCACAAGCCTTCAACCAGAAAATTGTATCATAGTAAATGGAACAGATTTTCCATATGGGTACACAATAGTGAAGTTGATCCATTTACAGCTCCGATTACTACTAGAGTTTCTTTCAGAACTCTTTCACCAAGGTTCAGCGGCTGCTGCACTCCGAGTTCAACTAACAACAATATCTAATTTTCATGTGGGAATTAATGATTCCAGTCTTATGTCACACAAACTGTGCAAATCCTTTCTTAAGGGTTCCATTATGTTAAGACCCCCTTTGCAAGACCCCGTTCCTCCTTGGGACCTGAATCTAGTTCTGTCTAGACTTACTCTGCCACCCTTTGAACCAGCCCATAGTTGTCAGTTGAAATTTCTGTCTTGGAAGACTCTTTTTCTGGTAGCAATAACCTCAGCCAAGCGAGTTTCTGAATTACAGGCTCTGTCTGTTAAACCTCCATATTTAATTTTTCACAAAGATAGGGTCTCTCTCTCTCTGGACCAACCCATCTTTTATTCCTAAAGTCTGTTCTCAATTTCACTTAAACCAAACAATTGATTTGCCGGTGTTCTTCCCTAATCACTCCAATAAAGCACAGTATACATTCCACTAATTGGATGTGCACAGGCAACTACGTTTCTATATCCATGGGACCAAAGAATTTAGAAAATCAGAACAGCTGTATTTCCTTTGCTGAGATGAGAATGGGCTTGCCAGTTTCCAAGGTTACACTTTCGAACTGGATCTCTAGTTGTATTTCCTTTATTTACAGTTCTCAAGGAAAGGAGTTACCCTTTAAAGTTAAGGCGCATTCCACCAGGTCCTTCTTTACCTCTGCTGCTTTCCAAGCCAGGACACCTATTGATAGTATTTGTGCAGCAGCAACATGGGCTACCCTTCATACCTTCATTTCCCATTATAAATTGGATTTAACTTCCAGGGGTAGAACTTTGATTGGTTCCATGATACTCAGGAGTATCTTCCAGTGAGCCACCCATTCAAGATGCTAGGGACGCTGTCCCACACGTAATAATGGAGGTGAGATAGGACTACATAACATAAAGAAGTTATGTACTCACCATAATGTTCCATGTATGTAGTTCATCTCGCCGAACATTATTATGAACCCACCCACCAGCCCCCTTCCTGGAGGATCTGGATACAGTTTTTTTTTTCCTTTTCTACAGTGGTTTTTGCCACAAGGGCACCTTTTATTATAGTTTATTCTTCCAGACCTTTGTCCTTTTTCCTGTCTTATCCTGATAGACTAGTAACAAACAAGATCTGGGGAATGTGCACATGCATCATGGGATATACCTATTAGCCACGAGCCAATCAGAAGTTTTCAGGCTTTCTAAATGGCCGAGTCGGAGCCGAGGATCGTCTCCGAACCCACACGTAATAATGATCGGCGAGATGAACTACATACATGGAACGTTATGGTGAGTACATAACTTCTTTTTTTGACATTTACATATTCTTTATGCAGAGATGTAATAATTACACTTAAAATAGTGTTTTCAAGACATGCAGTTCCTGCCTCTTTGATATCTGATAATGGGCCCTAGTATGCAAATTTGGAATGCTGCAGATGTTCAGAGCACCGTGAATTTCAGCATACGACTTCTAGTCCTAACTATCCACAGTAAAAGTGATTAGTTCATGTGGATTACACAGACTGTCATTAATCTCTTTAAAAACATGCAAAGTGTTAACAGTGAATATTTCTTAAGCACACCCCTTGGCTGTTTTGAAATGTACAACACTCTCTTATAATGGGTAAGTATTTTTTGCTAGCTCAGCTATTAATGGGTCACAAATTAAAGAGTACAATGTCTGTATCTGTTTCTGTATTACAGTCAGAATACAAAAGTTATGTTAAAGAAAAAAATGAAACACAGTAACCTGCCTTTTTTAAAAAAAGGGGAATGAAGTAAGAGTGCAGCAAAATTTGTTAGAGGAGCACCCAGAAGAAGCAGGTGTGAAGTACTGTGAGCAACATAGAAGACCATTTATTGTTTATGATGGTGATACAGTTACTTGGAAAAAGCTGGAGATACTCTTTCTAAACAAATATGTCTCTTACTGACTGTGGTGGTGATCGTGATGCCTCCAACAAAGAGGCAGTTAGAGAAGTCACCCTAGAGATATTCTAAGATGTATTGGAGTAATTTCCATTAGAATATAAGCAAAATGTTGTTCATCTAATGATGTGTTACTTGAAGGAATTCCTATTGCATTAGCATCAGAAGTACAAGGGGACTTCCAATATGGCTGCATATTGAGTAACAGCTTAATTTTTGGCCTCAGTGTGAAAACAGAAACTCAGCAGAGAAGGCCAGTAGACTTGTGTTTATGGGTAAATTTCAGTAACTGGTTAGTAAGTGTACTGCCTGGATGCCAGGAAAAAAGAAATACAGAGGACCTGGAAAAACTCAGCTACAAAAATTGAGGAAGAAACCATTACTGGGGAAAGTTCTGCAGCTCTTCAGTAAAAAGCAATGCTACCTCCAGACATAAATTCCAGTAACCTACAGGAAGATATAAGACAACTGCACATAGCCCTGTTTAAAATAAACAAAACACTGATGGAGTATATCAGCACAAACAACAGAAGGCTAGAAAAATGGAAGAAGCCTTAAACAAATATTAAGATTAGGTGATAAGCTGCAAAAATCAGAGGCTGAAATGAAGAAAAGGCTGGCTGAATATGAGAATGCACAGGAAGAGATGTTTCAAAATATAATAAAAAATAGAGGACAGAACACATAAGGAAAACTTAAAATGTTCAGCTATACCAGATAGGCTGGAAGGAACAGACTGCATTAATTTTATGAAAGCACAAACAAGCAACTGGACTGGTGTTCCATAGCAGGAGTTGTTAGTTGAAAGGGCATATCGTGTGAATGCTCTAAACCCTGCTAGGAAAAAGCAGCCTAGAACTTATAATAGTAAAATTGCAATCCTACCAGCTGAAGGAGTTGATTTTTGATAAAACTGTAGCAGAAGGACAAAATGCTAAAAGTTTGTGACAGCAGAGTGTTTGTGGAGAATGATTTCTCATTGTACACCAAGCAGAAGAGAAGCAAATTTATTCCACTATTCAGGGAACGTTGAGACACAGGTATGAGATTCAAACTGCTGTACCCAGCTGTCTTCAAATTATTCTTCCCTGGAAGGGCAAAATCAGTTTTTGATGAAGTACATACTAAAGATGAAATACACAAGTTTATCCAACAAAAAGTGACCTGTGAAACAGAAAGAGGTTTTGCTTCTTGTTTTAGTAATAAAGACCACAGAGAGACTATACCAATGAAACCTTTTCCAATGTTTCAATGAAAAATGTTGGAGTGAAGGAAGGCTGCATGAGAGTTGATGAGAAGAATCGAGAGGATACTGGAAATAAAGCAGAGACAGGATTTGGGAGATGTGAGATAAACAGTAATAAAACCAGTAACTTAATGTGGATTACAGTGCAATAATTATGTGTGAGAAGTATGACAGAACAAGAAAATCTGGAAATATTGGACTTTTTCAGAATGTGTTGGACTTGTGGGGGGAACTCTAAAGAATATGCCCTTCTTCATGTCATTAATCTTGAAAAAATGCTTAGAGGAGAGGAAGAGGAGTGAGAAAGTTAGGTGTAAGTAAAGAAAATGTTTTTCTTACTAGCACTATTTTTGTGATGTATGGTTTTCTTAGCATATAAAGTAAAGATGTTATGTAGTCCTATCTCATCGTAATTCTTGCTGGATGGGTTCGGAGACGATATTCAGGTCTGACTTGGCTGATACTAAAGCTCAAGGCTAGCCCCTATCCCATGGTGCCTCACAGCAAATTGCCCAGATCTCGTTTGCCACAAAAGCTTCGAGTTTGAGATCGTTGGTTCCTGACCTTCCACCTCCAGGGTGACACCGCCTTATGACTAACTCTTAGGGGTCTTATCGTGAAAAGCCTGGACCTCCCCAGACTCAGTGGAGCCCGTCCCGAGGAGGCCAAATAAGTGTATGACAGCACCTGAGGACAAGACTTTTCTTAGTAAAGGAGTTCCTGTTGATGCTATGGTAGTAGCAGCGGCCACCAAGAAGGAGTTATCCGAGACATTTTCTGATATCCATCCTCCTAACAAGGAGTCCAGGACAATGGATAGGTATGGGAAGCGTACCTTTTCTTCAGCGGCATTTACACTAAGATCGCTGAATTACTTTACCCATTTCACTCATCTTCAGAGGAATCTCCTGAAAGAGTTAGGAGATACCCTCCAGGGTTCAGTAGCTCCGAGTTACATGGATAAGGTTTCTGCGCAGCTTTCCACCCTTACATCCATAGCTAACTCCTCCATGAGGCTTATATTGTACGTGGCAGATGGAGCGAGTAGGGCAGCCGCAGCAGGAATATCCCTCAGGAGACATTCTTGGATGCGTCTTTGTAATTTCATGGAATCCTTCAAGTCTTCCTTCACTAACGTCCCCTTTGATGGTTTATCTCTTTTTGGACCCCAAGTGAAAGAGACTTTCACTAGGTGCGAGCAGGAAGGGAAAACCTTATCTGCCGTCAGAGTCTGTTTCTCCCTCCCATCTAGACCCTATCCCAAGGCTAATGCAGGAGGGAAGATGTGGTTCCGTAAATCCCAAAAAGGTATCTCTCAGGCACAAGGTCAACCCTTCCCTAGAGGCAGAGGGGGAGGATATAACGGAAGACGTCGCCCTCGTAGCAGAGGAGGTCCGCAGCAGCAAGGAGACAGAGAAGCTTTCTCTGATCGTCCCTTCCATCGCCACTGAGGGGTTGCCCGACTGTCCATCTCTGGAGGCAGTCGGGGGTCATCTATCGCTGTACCCAAGCACCTAGCTAACCATCTCACAAGATCTTTGGGTACACACCATAATATCCAGAGGTTACCTGATCCCCTTTGTTTCTGAACCCCCAACAAACCTGTCTCTACCAGATGTACCACCCATCCAGCTAGGCCGTGCAACATCAGAGGTCATCTCTTTGCTGCAAAAAAGAGTCATCCAAGAGGTCCCTGCTGAGCAAGTAGGATCCAGAACTTACTTTTTATTCTTTTTAGTTCCAAAAAAGACAAGGGACTGGAGATCAATCCTAGATCTCAGCAGGCTCAACAGGTATGTAAAGAAATCGAAGCTCCGAATGGTCAGTCTGCAGTCAGTATTTCCCTTTATCAGGAAAGACAATTGGATGTGCTCAATCGATCTCCAGGATGCGTACTACCACATCAAAATGGACAGGTGCTCCAGGAGACACTTACGCTTCCGGCTCGGAGCCAGTCATTTTCAGTTCAGAACACTGCCCTTTGGTCTCACTACAGCCCACAGAGTGTTCACCAAATGCATGGCAGTGGTTACAGCTCACCTGAGAAGTCAAGGATTCCAGGTGTTTCTGTGCCTAGACGACTGGCTCCTCACTGCTACCACCAAGCATCAAGTCATCAGAACCAGGGACGAGACTCTATCCTTGTGCGCCAGTCTAGGCATCACTGTCAACCTAAAAAAGTCAGCCTTATCTCCTTCGCAGCACATTGTATACTTAGGCTCAGAAATAGACACAACCACCATGTCAGCAAGTCTAACAACAGAAAGAGTCAAGTCTCTATGCAGTCAAGTCAGATCCTTGCTAAACAAACAAAAAGTTCAGGCCAGAGTAGTCCTTCAAGTCCTAGGGACTATGGCTTCCTCCATCCTATTAGTTCCTCTTGCTCGTCTACACATGAAGATACTTCAGTGGCTGTTATTTGTCCAATGGTCAGTGCAAGTCCTTCCATTGTCTCACCAGATTTTTATAACAAACACCTGCAAGAAGGATCTGACATGGTGGTTGCACACAGAACAACTTCTCCTAGGTTGTCCACTTGTTCCTCCCCAAGAGAAAGCATTTTGGCCACGGACGCTTCCCAGATAGGGGGGGGGGCATTATATGGGAATGGCGGTCCAAGGTACTTGGCAGAACCACTTGCACATCAATATTCTGGAGATGAGAGCATTGCTGTATGCATTGCAAGCACATCACAGCTCCCTTCCCACCGGGACAATTGCGATACAGTCAGACAACATGTCTGTCATGTGGTACATAAACAAGCAAGGGGGTACCAAATCTTACCCGCTTTGCAGAGAGGCCTTAAGAGTTTGGAAATGTGTGGTGGATACTCAGTGCTTCCTGATAGCAATGCACATCCCAGGGAAATCCAACGTAATAGCAGACAAACTCAGCTGAGCAATTCTGATGCCTCACGAGTGGTCTTTGAATCCAAAAGTTGTAAAAGAAATCTTTCACAGATGGGGCCAGCCTTGCTGCGACCTGTTCGCCACTCACCTGAACACCAAATGCAGCAACTACTTTGCCCTCATTCCCCTTCCGGGGATGTCACCCAGGGATGCTCTAGTCCATGATTGGCCCGCGGGACTTCTTTATGCCTTTCCACCTTTTCCTCTCATCCCAATGGTAATACAGAAAGCAAAACGATTCACGAGTTCACTGATCCTCATTGCTCCTTACTGGCCTCAACAAGTTTGGTTTCCCTTCCTGTGGCCGTACCTTTTGGAGGAACCATGGATTCTAGACCCATCTCCAGACCTCCTGATTCATCAATTGGGACAGTTCCACCCCACCATCCTCACCCTCAAATAGACAGCATGGCTGCTCCAGTTCCACGAATAGCCAGGTGTATTCCCCTATCCCATTCTGTCAAACACATTCTAATTTCATCCCATAAACCTTCCACTCAGAAACTATACTCCAGCAAATGGAAAATTTTTTCAATTTGGGCTACGAACCAGGGCTTAGATTCATATATGGCTCCTATAGAATCTATCCTATCCTTCCTAGCATCAGTTGTTCATGAAGGAGCTGCAGCCGCTACAGTTAGAGTTCATTTAGCTGCCATTTCCAATTTCCATTTTGGCTTCATGGGAAATCCAGTCATGTAACACTCCTTGTGTAAAACCTTCTTAAAAGGAGTTCTTCTTCTTGGGCCTCCAATCAAACAGCCATTAGAACCCTGGGACTTAAACTTAGTCTTCTCATCTTTGATGTCTGCACCCTTTGAACCATCCTCTTCATCAGACCTAAAATTGTTGTTATGGAAAACACTATTCTTAGTAGCCATAACATCTGCTAGGAGAGTCTCAGAACTGCAAGCTCTTACTATTTGACCTCCTTACATTATTTTTCACAAGGATAGAGTCTCACTCAGGGCAAACCCTTCCTTTATTCCCAAGGTATGCTCAGAGTACAATTTGAATACTACTATTGAGCTACCTGTGTTTTTTCCAAACCACTCTAATAAATCTGCGCATAGACTACACCAGTTAGACATTCACATAATTCTTAAATTTTATTTACATAGGACTAAAGAATTCAGAAAATCAGATCAATTATTTGTTTCCTTTTCTGACAAGAAGAAGGGCTTGCCTGTTTCCAAAGTTACTCTTTCAAAATGGCTTTCGGATTGCATTTCCTTTGCTTATCAATCAGCTGGAAAAAAATTACCCATCAAGGTCAAAGGCCATTCTACTAGAGTTGTATCTATTTCATGTGCCCTTAGATCTAGGCTCCCAATTGATACTATTTGCGCAGCAGCTACTTGGGCAAGACCACATATGTTTGTCACTCGTTACAAATTGGATTTGGTCTTCTGGGACAGGTCTTCTTTGGGTCCACTGTGCTGAATAGTCCCTTCGCTTGAGCCACCTGGGATACAGGTGCTAGGGACACTGTCCCATCCAGCAAAAGTTACAGCGAGATAGGACTACATAACATAAACAAGTTATGTACTTACCATAACGTTTCATGTTTGTAGTCCATCTTGCCTACATTCTTGCATCCCTCTCTCCAACCCCCTTCCTGTTTCTGGGGGATCTGGTTGACTATACTGGTGCTGTCTGACCTGGTTCTCATTTGCCATCCACCTGGCGTGGATTATATTTCAAAATCCTTTGCCTGTATATATGCAGCTCTGACATTTCTTACCTGATAGGTACTTATTGCTTTCTTGCAAACTAGATCTGGGGGAAAAACTGTGAGGCACCATGGGATAGGGGCTAGCCTCAAGCCAGTAAAAGCTCTCAAGCTTTAGTATCGGCTGAGTCAGAGCTGAATATTGGCTTCAAACCCATTCAGCAAGAATGTAGGCGATGTAGACTACAAACATGGAACGTTATGGTAAGTACATAACTTCTTTTTTTCTCAGTTATTTTTAAATGTAATGGGGATTGTAAACAGGTGCTGCTGTTCATTTTTTTTTCTTTTCGTTTCCCTTCTCTCTTCTTGTTCAGTTTTATGAAATGTAGGGAATGCAGTAAAAATAGGCTGGTTAAAAGAGCATGACAAAAGAAAAAAATAATGTGCTTTTTTTATTCTTGCAAGGGAAAATGACTGGATTAAGAACCTTAGATTGATTTAGTAACACATTTTAAGAGTAACCAAGTAAATGAAAAAGAATATTGAATATTATGATACTGTTTTTCTAGCAAATACATGTATGCTGAGTAGCAGTTCTGCAGCTGGTGTTCATGTTTCTGTGGAAACAATCAGATAAAGAAAAACTGGCTGCCTGGTTCTTGTCTCTCTTTGGAGACAGTCTGATAAACAGAAACTGGCAACAATCTGGTAGAGAATGATTGGCTGAAGAAAAAAAAACTGAGAAGAGGAATTGGCTAGGAGATGATGTTCTCTGAAAGCCTTCAGGGGGTTTTCCAGCTGGTAGAGCTACAAAGGAAAGGCAAAAACAACTGGCACTTAGTAGAATCACAGGCTGCATCATGTGTCTTAGCATGTTTAACCTTTCTTTTATATTAACTCAAGTCTATGAGTGCCTCTGTCAATTTTGGATTTTTGTTTCTATTAGGAGGGTAAAACTTCAATATTTAAAGATGTACATAGTTTTGTGTGTTAGTATTAAGTTAATATGTTTTAGGGGGTATTGGGTAAGTGTTTGTTTTTTGTTTGAGGGCTTTCAATAAAACAAAAAGTTTTGTAAGATGTGGCATAGGCTCAAATAGATATGGCAATAAACAGCCGTATAAAAGTTCAGCCTGTCAGACAGTGTATGCATGTAACACAAAAGATGAAACTACTGACATGTAAAAAATGGTGTTATATATAAAAGTGGGAATAATAACTTTTTAATGCAATCATGCTTTTTGTAATGTCTTTAAATAAATACAAAAAAAGAAAGGGTAGTGATATGTATTAAAAATATACAGTGGAAATAACTATGTTACAGGAGATGCACTTAGAAAAAACTAAACGTGAATTTGATAAAGAAAGGTTTTCAGGATTTATTCAGTGGAATACATGGACAAAGGAAAAGAGGAGTACTTATATTAATTGCAAGAGGAGCTCCAATAGTGACAGAAGAAGATAAAAAAGATAATGGCAGATTTGTAGTGCTAAGGGGCTACTGGCATGTATTTATATTCCACCTGAAACTGCTGTAATGGAACTTAAGAAAATTCTGGGAGAAATAATCAGTTTTCAGCAAGGAATATTACTTATAGGTGAGGACTGGAATGTGATTTGCAACTGTGAAGACATGTCTGGGGGGCGGGGCTTAGAAGGGCAGTATAACAAAAGAGGGTAGTTTTTTGAAAAAAATTATGAAAATATTTGGCATGGAAGATGTGAATTCAGTAATAGATGTTTAGAGTGAATTTACATATTATTCGCCAAGATATAAAAACTGGGCTGGGCTAGACAGAATTTACATTTCAAAGCAACATGTGCATTTAATTGAAGGTCTTGATATGCACCCAATAACTATTTAAGATCATGCGCCAGTAATAACTAAAATAAAAACAAAGGGTAATGAAATAAAAGTGAAACACTGGCACTTTCCCACCTATCTGTTGTAAAGAGTGGAATTTAAGGAATAAGTAGTGGAGATTATTCAGGAGCTGTTAGAGAGGACAGAAATTTCTTCTGGAAATATAGCAAAGAAGTGGGGATAAAATTAAAGTGGAGTTTAAAAATAGGGTGGAAATAAAAGAAAGGCAGCTATAGTTAAGAAGTAACAAGAATTATTTAGAGGGACTGACAAATGTTAAAGTATTGCAGAATAGAGGGAATCTTACAGAACAAGAAAAGGATCAACTGCAGAATGCTAAGCAGAAAATTAGGGATTACCTCGATAATATGCACTAGTTTAGAACGATTGCTATTAAGCAATTGTTGTTTGATAATAACAGTAGAGCTCAAAAACACTTAGCACGATGACTCCGGCAACAGAAAGTAGATAGGGTAGTCGTCAAGCTTAGGGAACCTGGGAATCTTGAGGCAATGTTACAACTGCCTCATGTACACAGACAACCCTCTCCTCCTCCCAAAAAATTCCAACACATGTGAGAGATGCAACCATATAGCCAAACTGGAGGCTAAGCTCTTTCAACTCGGTACTGGCATAACCAGTCAGCAGGAGAAGGAAACCACACTCACCACAATTCCAGTCTCACATAGACCTACCACAACAGCAAACCAAACACATAATCACACAAAAACATACTTGGAGGCTCTAAATAAAGATCTGCCTAAGTAGCAGAGACCTCCAAAGCAGACACCCAAGCAACCGCTACCCCAAAACAAAACACGTGCAACACATATCTCACAAAGCCAGTGTGCCGAACAGTCACAGCCCTTAAGGCTAAACAACACACCTGATACACTTGTAATAGGTGACTATCGTCAGGCACACTGACATCTCGCTCACCAGGCTGAACAAGGAGAAGGTCACGGTGAGCATCCTGTTGGGCGCTAGGATCCGCCACATAACACAAGCACTCAGGTCACTCCAAGGCAAGTACAAATATGACTCAGTCATTATCCATGCTGGTGTGAATGACCCGAGACGTACCTCCCTGGACTACATGAAAAGGGACATAGAGGAGCTCTCTGAGCATGTAGCCCAGGCCGGTATGACCCTGACCTTGAGTAGCATCTTACCCTCACCAAGAATGATGCCACAATATGAAGACAAGATGATCAATTTCAACAATTGGCTTAAGTACTGGTGTCATTCAAAGGGGATCCAATGCCTGTCAGCCTGGGATGATATGCTCGACAAGCCACGATGCTTCGCTAGGGACTGCTTGCACCTGTCACCCCTGGGCTTTCGGATATTGGCAAAGGCTCTTGCTACCCCCATAGTGCCCTTTTTAGGCAAGGCTCAAAAGACAAACCCACCTCAATAGGTATCACAAGGGATAAGAAACTAAGAGTAATGCTACACAAATCCAGAAGTCTAAACCTCAAGATGCATGCACTTGAAACTCTCCTTAGCATGGAGAACATCGATATCTGTGCAGTAACAGAAACCTGGTTCAGGGCTCCCGAGTGCACCCCAGCACTACCAAGTTATACCTCATACCATGCTTTTCGGCCCCAAAACTTGGACAGAACCACAAAAGGAGGGGGAGTATCGATATTCATCAAAGATACCCACACCTCCAGGTTGGTGGCAAAGCACGAAGCATCAGAGACTATCCATGTGCAACTAACAGCGGGTAAAACTGCCTTCCAGTTTATAGCCTGCTACAGACCACCCTCCCAAACCTAGGAACCCCACTCGGCCTTCCTGAGAACACTGGAAAATATGAAGGTCTCTCCAAACACCATTATATTGGGTGACTTCAACTACCCAAACATAGACTGGGAGCATTACTCTAGCTCCAACACCCTAGCCCAAAGGTTCCTAGAATTCATAAACTCAAATGCTATGGAACAACTTGTTACCACTCCCACAAGAGGGGAAAACATACTGGACCTGATCATCACCAACATGGGGACTCTATGCTCCAGACCAGAAGTGTATCCCTCACTGATAAGATCAGACCATAAACTGATCTCACTGGATATTCACATCCCGACCCCACCCCCTGCCCAGAAAACCACAGTGAAAAACTTCTCTAAAGCAAATTTCACACTCCTCAAAACCGAGGTGGAATCCTTCAAAGCTCCCGGGCCTGTGGAAAATATGGCCCAGACCGTAGAATCCTTTATAAATGCATTCTATGAACACCTTCAGGAATGCATGGATCATGCAATCCCAAATAAAACCAAGACCCAATCCTCCAAAGGCAGACGTCCTGTTTGGTGGACCCCAGCCATAAACAAACTATACAATAGAAGGAGGAAGCTACTACATGATAGAGCAAAATCCCAAAAAGGGAAGGCATCTCTGATCAGTATTAGCAAAAAACTAAGGGCACTCATAAAATCGTCTAAGGCCAGCTTCGAGAGAAAAATTGCACAGGATGCTAAGGATAATCACAAGACTTTCTTTAGTTATGTTAGGAACCTGGGTGGGAATTCCCAGATATGCTCAGAATTAGTCCAAAATGACAACAAATACACCGAACCCACAGACATTGCCAACATCCTAGCTGACAGGTTCAGCGCAAACTTCTCACCCCCCCTCCCCACCAAAAAGGCAAATATCTATCCCAGCAGAGTGCTGCCCCCCTGACATCTCAGATGCTCAGGTAAGAGCCGCCCTCTCCAAAGCAAAAAACACAGCATCAGTGGGACCAGACGGTGTCCCAGGCTGTGTCCTACATGAACTCCAAGTAGAGCTAAACCCAAACATAAAACTACTGTTCAATCTCAGCCTTACTACAGGATATGTACCCAAAGAGTGGCGTATAGCAACAGTGGTCCCTCTCCACAAAGGTGGTGCCTCAACGGACCCTGGAAACTATCGCCCCATAAGCCTGACTAGCTTGGTCTACAAAGCTATGGAAAGGATCATCATGGACCTCATAAATAAAGATATTGGGGACCTACAGACACTGGATCCTACCCAGTTCGGCTTTGTTAAGGGCAGATCCTATCTCTTAAACCTGGTCGACTTCTTTGAAACAGTCACCAAGGCCATTGACGAAGAGAAGGTGGTCCACACAGCCTACCTGGACCTCGCAAAAGCCTTCGATACAATACCCCACTCGGGCATTATAGATAAGCTCACCAGCTTAAATATAAACCCCTATGTCACTAGATGGGTTGCAGACTGGCTCAAGGACAGAACCCACATGGTTAGAATTGGTGGAGCCATGTCAGATTCCAAACCAGTTACAAGTGGCGTCCCACAAGGCTCAGTCCTGGGACCTCTCTTGTTCGGTATATATTTCTCGGAGGTATAGGCCAACACAGAAGGACTGTGGCTGACCAAGTTCGCAGATGACTGCAAACTGGGCGCCATAATCGACTCTGCAGCTGACACAAGCATCCTCCAAAAGGGCCTCATAGAAACAGACAACTGGTGCCAGAGCCATGGCCTCAAGCTAAACGCCAAAAAGTGTATAGTCATCCCCTTTGGCAAAAACAAAGTGCCCACAAATTACCACATAGGTGGTAATCCATTAAGTACAGAAAAAGTAATTAGGGACCTGGGGACCCAAGTTGATAGCAATCTCTCATTTGACAACCACGTGGCCAAAGTGGTTAGAAAAACATTTTATATAGCCCACCAAATCATGAAGGGATTCACATCTAGATTAGGAGAGGTCATCGTGCCTCTTTACTCATCCATCATCAGGCCCATAATCAAGTACAATGCCCCTTTTGGGATGTACCTTACCAAACACTTGCAGCAACTGGAAAGACCCCAAAAGTACCTCACCAAGAGGATTAAAGGGCTCAAACAGATGCCATATGCTGCCCGGTTAAAGAAACTCCAGCTCTACTCAGTGGCATACCGCCTGCTCAGAGGCGACCTGTGCCTGACGTATAAAGCCATGTCCAACCCGGAATTAAGGGACATGCTGCATCTCAAAAAATCCAAATCCCATCGAGCTACACGCTCGAGAGACTTGAACCTCAGCACTGAAATAAATAGGACATGCTGGAGGGACAGATTCATAACCCAGAGGCTCCCTTCACTCTGGAATAAAATCCCAGTCCAGGTTAGGCAGAGTCCCTCATTGACTCTCTTCAAGGGGAATCTTGATGAGTGGATGGGAGATCGTAGGTTTACCCCGGGTATCACTTCTGTGTCACTGTTAGACAGAGGCACAGTATACTAACCTCGAAAAAGGGCATAGCAAAATTAATTTAAAATGGGTGGCGAAAGCCAAACATACTCTGGCTAGGCTTATAAATGCCCTAGGGCAGATAGCCTAGTATTAACCTATGAACCTAAGGAAGGTAACAAGAGATTCTATAGAGGTATTAGAAATAATTTGGAAATTCTATGAAAGTCTGCGTAAAGCAGAGAAATATGGAAATCTTGGATAGGAGGAGATGAGATAAAAATTATGATGTATAACCAATCTTCCGGGACATCCCCAGGAATAGTTGGTATTCCTGTGGAAGTTTAGAAGTTAGGAGGGGAAAACTGATAAAGATATGGAAGGTTTTGTTTAACAGTATTTTAAGAGGAGGAGAAGTACCTACATCTTGGAAGAAAGCTGGGGTAGCTGTAATACCTAAGAGGGTAAAGATCCATCAGACCCAGCTTCATAAAGGCAAATTTCAATACTAAACCATGATTATAAAGTGTTCATGTCTAATGGCTAAAAGAATGACTAAAGTAATGCCAAAATTGATAGATATGGATCAATGTGGTTTTGTAGAGGGTAGGCAAACATTTGACAATTTTAACATAGCATTGATGATCCAGAGGGAAGCAAAATGTAAAAAAATACCGTTGTTGTTGTTGGGTCTTGATGCAGAGAAAGCATTTGACAGACTAAGCTAGGACTTTATGAGCAGAGCAATGGAAGCATTTGCATTTTCTGAAAAAATTATAAGGTTGATTAGGAGGCTATATGAGGGATCAGAGGCAAAAATTAAAGTGGGTGGGGGTCCTCTCTGATAATTTCTGCTTGAGCAGAAGAACCAGGCAGGGTGTCCTCTTTCCCCTTTGTTATTTGCATTATATTTAGACCCACTGGCAAAGAAGATAAGGGACTCAGAAATTCAAGGATATAATTGGTATGGTAGTCAAGAAAAGCTGATGGTGCTGCGGTAGCGTTGTCGCCTCACAGTAAGACGTCCTGTTCAATTCTCAGCTAGAGCGTCTTCTGTGTGGAGACATGCGTGAATGGGCGTACCTTCGTTGAAGGTTGTGCATCAGGGCTGGCAACTCAGCACGTAAAAATCTACTGCCAGTCATTAGCGGACCGGAGTTCTGCTGTGGCGACCCCTAACCGGGAAAAGCCAAAAGACAAGAGAGAGAGTCAAGAAAAGCTGTCTGTATTTGCCAGTGATATTATTTTATACCTGTCAAAACCAGAAAGAGACATTACAGTGTTGTGGAACATTTTGAGATAGTTTCATATCTTTTCGGGATGCAAAATTAATGAAGCTAAAAACAATGGCAATAGCAGTAAATTATGTACCCACACACAAATATGTTCAGCAATGTCCGAATTTATGGTGACATGATAAAATGAAGTATTTAGGAGTATGGATTAAAAATGATTCTGGTGTGGCAGCTAAGGGATATGTGGGAAGAGACTAAACAAAAGATAATACAAAAACTAAGAAAATGGATGTTTTGTTATATGGATATAGATAGTAAGATACAAGCAATCAAATGTTTTTAGTCCCTTTAGTCTTATACACAGGTCAGGCATATTTTTATCAATCAAAGGAGAAGTTGTGGATAGCAATTAATAAAGAGCTGAAGGACTTAATCTGGGAGGCGAAGGCTGCAAGACTCAAGTGGGATAAGCTGATACTTCCAGTAGAGCAGGACGGATTGGGATTACCTAATTTGAAGGTGTCTTTCAGAGCTAGACAGTTAAGGCCCCTATACATATCACAAACCAAAAACTATAACTCAGAGTGGAAAGGGATGGTGTTGAAACAGGGGAAGCTCATGAAACAAGGAGACTCTGGGATTTTTGGATGCAGGCCTTTAAGGAGAATAACAATAATCATACAGAATATTATATCCATAAAGTAGCAGAAAGTATTATAAGAACTAAGCCTTAATGGGAATGGAGAAAGGAGATTTTGCCGATTGGGATGACTGCAATCAGGGATACAGACAATAGGCAAGAGGGGGCTGGAATTTATTGGAGAAAACTGGCAAAGGAACCAAGGTATTGGGAGAAGATAACTAGAGAGGGAAAGGTAATAGAATGGCAAGAAGCCACACATTTATTTGGCTGCAGGTTAAAGATTCCCTTTCCTGTAAAGGATTGATATCAGAGTATAGACAAAGATAAGAAAATAGGGGTTCCTAAATGAAAGACCAGCACTGGTAGAGTTTTTAGTGGAATCTAGAACAGATGCTGCCATTAAAAAAGGAATAATTAGTTGAGTATGTAAAATATTGCATGATAACTATAAGAATCAGTCACAGGAGGTTAGAAAGGATTGGGAAGAGAGATTGGATAAGCAATTCACAAAGAAACAATTGGCGGATATGTATGTCTCTCAAATATGCAACAAAATCTAAAAGATTTAGGATTTTTGCTTGGAAATGTTTACATAGATATTTTTATACCCCAAATCAAAATCTTAGCCAACTGTATTAGAAGCAGTGAATATAGTAACAGAGATATAACAACTGGAATTGAGATCTTTAGAAAAGGTTAAGAGCAAACTACATAGGAAAAATGGGAATTGTGGGAACAGTACATACAGGGGAGGAATGAGGTTTAAAAGAAGGCAGGACTTAAATGAACTATGTAAGGTTTGACTGAAAATGATTGGGTAGATTATAAGCGATGCATAATAGGATTGTGTCAGTGTGGTTTGTTTTCATTTATATAAATGTATAATTCCTTATGTTGTAAGTGATGGTTTAATAAAGATGTTTCTTGTTTAAAAAAGAGAGGGGGCAGGGACTGAATAATTTATGTAATGTTGCTTAGGTTATGTGATATACAGCAATATAATGTTTGTTTTTTTTCTAAACATCTTTATTAAATTTTCACATATCACAAAGGCAGTCTTACATTTATATAAATGAAAAATTTACAAAATTATACCACTTTAGTTGCAGTTTACATCACAGACGCATTTGAAACAACTGTAGTTGCAAATATTATACATCACTTATAAACCATCCGGTCATTGTCAGTTAAGCATTATATGGCTCATTCAAATCCTGCCTCTTAAACCTCATTCCTGATATGTATATTTTCCCACAATTCCCAATTTTTCCTTTTCTAAATATCTCAATTCCAGTTGTTTTCTCTGTTACTATATTCACTACTTCTAGTAAAGTTGGTCTGGACCTTGATTTCCATTTTCTAGTGATTGCTTTTATGGCAGCCACCATAATTAGACTCAGCAAGGCTTTACTGTGTCTAGGCAATTCCGATTCTGTAGCATAATTCAAAACAAATCGTCTCCCCAGTCAGTCCAATCTGCTCACCCAGCATCTCTGACAGAGCAGTCCACAGGGAATCCCTAAAGTCTGCCAGCTCTTACACTCCCAAAAAATATGTTCCCAGCTACCTCTTTCTTGCCCGTCACACCTCCTGTTAATGTTGTTAATACAGTTTGATTACTTTGTATAAATGTAAAATAAATGTAAATTTTCCCATGTCAGAAGTGATAATTCAATAAAGGTATGTAAAAGAAAAATCAGAAGTACAAAGCACAGATTCTCATAAAGCCAGTTACTTGGACACTTAAAAAGACTGAAAAGAACTAAATGTATTTATTAATATTTATTATCATTCAATTATAGTAAAGAGTTTTAGCGTTGTATCTGATCAGAAGAACTTAAGAAATATTTTGCCTTTTTAAGTAGTATACATCTCTGAAAAATAATTCTGTATTTCAGCACTCCCTCAAATGTTAGAGCAGGAAACTTTATCTGCTGCAATAAGGGGAATTCTGTACTTGAGTATATCTTTAAGAACTCCGATGCCTTTAGACTCTGTCAAAATTCAAAATGTATATCATATAGTCTATTAGTCTCCATGACAAATAATTTTATTTATTTAGTTAACATTTGTTGAGTGGGAAGGCCTGACAAGGACAGAGCCTATTTTCAGAGGAGGCCCAGGGAAAAGCGCTCCAGATGCATGTCTTTTGGAATGTGGGAGGAAACCGGAGAACCTGGAGGAAACCCACACAAATGCAGGGAGGACATGCAGACTGTGCACAGAAGACCCCCCTAGCTGAGAATCGAACCAGAGAACCTCTTGCTGTGAGGCGACAACGTTAACCACTGCACTACTGCGCCACACAACCAACTTATGATCTGTACTCAGAAGAGCATTTTCAAAGTAGCAGACACAAATTAAAATTGTGAAAATCAAAATTCTGTGTATCACCTCAAATACTTTTTGCAGTGAGGCTTTGTCACTTACCCCTCCCCACTCCTGCACCCCTAACATCGGGGACTGTGTACAACACATCACTCTTACTTATGTGTACTAATTCTGTAATCACTCTTCCTTAAAAAAGGGGAATTATAGACAGCTCACGATGAGATCTTAGTATATATACATGATATAAATGAAACTTCATTTATCTCACTTATACTCATGAATTTGTCACATATATGCCTGGCACTTCCGTCTGACACACACTGGCTATAGCAGTTTACCCCCGACTGGTAGAACATAAGAAAATTAGATATGTCAATTTTCATTCATTCCTCAACATGTGGGGTTCTAATGTGATCCTCAGCTCTGACTCGGATGCTTTTTACAGGTTCTGGATACCTGCAAATTCGTGAGCTCCTCCCTTACCCATAATGCATTAAGTCCCCTTCTTACCTCAGATCTCGTTTGTCACCTTCGAGTACAGATGTGGTCCCTATCAGTTCTCGAATGTTAATGTATTCATAAGAGATAAGTGAAATCATTTTTCTTCCCTTTTGGCTATCTTTAAATTTCTTTCTATTTTAACTAATTTTACCTCCCTTAGCCTACGTTTCTTCAGCCTAACTTATATTACCATTGTTGATAATTTTTTTCTATATTACTTACTGTCTGACATAGCTGAAAAACATTTGAGTGTCAAGAAATGTGGAGAGTGTGGGCATAAGATCCCTCTGTCTGAAGACCATGACTTCTGTGTGTATTATTTAGGCCTTGTGCACTCGGTGTCCTGTGACATCTGCAAAACCTTTAACCCCTGGGGTGTTGATCGACCATAAAAACAAATTGATATTGGAAGGACTTATTCCAACATATTTTTATGAGGCACTGGCTGGCGATGAATCCTCCAAGCCAGACAAAAAAGACTCCAGAAAGTCCAGCCGGAATCTTCTGGATCCTCCATTCCTTCTTCTGATGCAACCATGGATCAAGCCTGGAAAATATCAAAATGGTCAGATCAGACCACCAAATTCTCGTTTCCAACTGTTTTGGTTACAAGGTCTGCCTCTTTGGATCTGGTTATTTGGAGCCAGAACAGCTCATCTGAACCCGGTATGCCTCTTCTCTTGACCTTGTCCCCTTTTGGCTACCATCCCCCTTTTTAGAGAGAGACTGTCACTCTAGGCCACCTTCATTGGCCTCCTCTTCCCATTCTTCTAGAAATCTTACAGAGGTAGATGTGGATAAAATGATGAGGAAATTTCTTTTGGCATATTTTCAGATGGGAGTTCTCCCAGCTCTTACCCCTTTGGGTCCAGAGACCTTTACCAGTATTACTCCACCCATCTTGAATCCTTCTCCAATCTGTCCTTTAGCTTCAGAGAGCTTGGATATCAGTTTTCCAAGACCATCTGTATCGGATCCAAAGATTGTCGTATCTTTGGCTCTGAAACCTTTTCTGAGTGGACCAGTGTGTCAGAGCTGAATGACTTTCAGAGCTGAAGTGTTGTTGTCAGATCTGAGGTGTTAGAGTCGACTTTGAAGCAGTCAAAGCTATCTCTGCCCCTCAGAGCCTCAGCATTGGCCAGCTCAACTCTGACTTTTGCCTTGGGTAAACTGCCTTCTGGTCAGAGGGAGCTGACAGTCTGGAAGCATGTCTTCTTGGCTGTGTTAGCATCCTTTTTCCTGGAGCATTCTGCTTTTGAGGTGGTAGAGACAGTGTTCTCTTCTACAGAACGACTATTCCCCCCTATTGGATCTTCCTTCTGGAGCACATATGTCTTCGTGCCTTGAGCTTCAACCACTCTACTAAACTGGGACAGCCATCCCAAAGTCTCCAGGCTACTCAGCAGGGTATACTTATATCTTTTGATACTTCAGTGGAGCACCCCACCAAAGTTCCTAGGAAAAGAAAGTGCAAGAGGATGCACTTAGACTCCCCTCAGGAGTTGGTCATGGAAGAGACAGATTTCAATGAAGGGAAAGGGTCCCCAAGATCACCATCTGAGGACATCTCTTTTGGAGACATTTTGGAGATCCTTAAGCAAAGGGGTGGTTGGTCTACCAATAACCCTTACCAAAAGGAAACAGTATTCCTGGAGGCATTTGGGTCTGGCCCGTCTACTTCTTGGTTAATTTCACCCGCCGTTGAGCTTATTTATTTCACCTCTCGGCAGGCATAGAAGGAACCTGATTCTGGTGAGCTGATCCCTAAGAGACCAGATAGGATCCTGGCACCACCAAAGGGAAGAGAGTTCTGGAATGAAGGAGTATCAATAGATGCCATGGTCTCAGTAGTGGCCACAAAGTAAGAACTCGTGGAGCAGAGTTCATCTGTTCACCCCTAACAGGTAATCAAGCGCATTGGACAGATTTGGGAAGCATGTTTATGCTTCAGTGACTTTTGCACTTAGGTCACTAAATTATTTGGTGCACTTCACCAGACTTTAGCAGGATGTGATTAAAGAACTCTCCAAATGCTGCTCAGGACCAACAACTGCCGAGGCACAGACTTGCTTTGCCTCACAGCTGGCTATCCTACATTCCATCTCAAATCCATCCATGAGATTCATTTCACATATAGCTGAAGGTACCTCAAGGCAGCGGGTTCAGGAATTTCAACTAGGAGACGTACCTTTATGTGCTTGTTTGATTTCATGAAGCCCTTCAAGTCTTCCTTAATCAGTGCTTCTTTTCATGGAAGTTTGTTGTTTGGCCTCAAAGTGAAGTACACACTATCCAGGTGTGAACAAGATGGTAAGATCCTGTCTGCAGTGGGCGTACTTTTTCAACCACCTCAGAAAACCTTCTCTAAGAATGAATAAGGTGGTCAGAAAATGTACTTCAAAAAATCCTTTGGTCCTTTCCATGATACACGTGGAGACAGTTCCCCCATGGGCAGAGGGAGGAATTCAAATGGAAGATGCTGACCATGCAGCAGAGAAAGGCCCATAAAATCAAGGATTGTGGGATTTTTTTCTCTGACAGATCCTACCAGCACACCTGAAAGGAGTCCAGATTACTTACCTCTGGAGGCAGTCGGGGGTTGCTTATCCCTGCACCAGAGAGCCTGGCTAGACATCACAACAGATACCTGGGTGCAGAGGATTATTTTCAGAGGTTATATAATACACTTTTCCTGCCCGCCCATTAAGATTAAACAAGATTCCTAATGTTCCATCCAGTTGGAGGAAAGAAGTATAACAAGAAATAAAAAAGATCCTTGGAAAAAGAGTCATCAAAGAGGTTACCCCAGACTAGAGAGAGAGTCTGGAATCTACTCAAGATTCTTTTTCAGTGCCAAAGAAAACAGGAGACCAGTTTTGGATCTCAGCATTCTGAACAAATTGGTTCTGTACATGAAGTTCCAGATGGTCACGCTTCAGCCCATTTTCCCATTTCTGCATTTGGACAACTGGAAGTGCTCAGTAGATCTTCAGAATGTGTACTGTGACATAAAAATGAGCAGGCGATCCAGAGGATATCTGTGCTTCTGGCTGGGAGTGAGTCATTACTACTGGAAGTGCTCAGTAGATCTTCAGGATGTGTACTGTGACATAAAAATGAGCAGGCAATCCAGAGGATATCTGTGCTTCTGGCTGGGAGTGAGTCATTACCGGTTCAGAAATCCAGCCTTTGGCATCACCACAGCCCCCAGGATGTTCAGCAAATGCATGGCAGTAGTAGACGTTACTTGAGCATGGATTCAGAGTGTTTCCTTACCTGGATGATTGGCTCATTACTGCCCCAACTAGGCATCTGTTGATCAAAACAAGAGATTATGTACTCCAGTAGTGCTCTCACCTAGGAATTCCCATCAATCTCAACAAATCTCAGCTAGAACCAACTCAAATGCTAGAATTCATAGGAGCCTTGTTCAATACTGTATCAGGGACAGCTTTCCTTCCCCTGCCAAAGGTACAAAAAATTAGATTTCAAATCAAAAAGTTAATTCAGAATTTCTCAATGTCAGCCTGACTGATTCTACAGGCTTTAGGGTCAATGTCTGCTGCCATAATTCTGGCTTCATTGGCAAGATAACATATGAGACTTCTTCAGTGGACTGTGGCAACTCGGTTTTCTGTCCTGTTCAGCCTTTGTCTACTCAGATCAGAATAACTCAGGCATGCAAAAAGTACCTCGGATGGTGGATTTGCTCAGAACGGATATTACAAGGCCATCCTTTCATACTTCCTCAGCCCAAGGCCATAGTGACCACAGATGCAGACCAGTTTGGGTGAGGGGGTGCTTCTTTGGAAAGACAGTCCAAAACACCTGGTCCCCAGAAGAGGCCAACATGATATCAGTATCCTAGAAATGAGAGCAGTTCTCCTATCATTGCAGGCCTTCCAAGACTCTCTCCCTTCAAGGATTATTGCAATTCAGATGGACAGTATGTCAGTAGTGTGGTACATCAACAAACAGGAAGGAACTAGATCTTACCCCTTATGTCGAGAAGCTGTGAGAGTGTGGCAGTGGGCAATCTCATCCAATCGATTTCTGATAGCAATGCACACTCTGGGGAAATCCAACATAATTGCAGACAAGTTGAGTAGGTCCATCTTATTGCCTGGTGGTCTCTCAACAAGAAAATCCCGGAGAAGATATTCCACCAGTTGGGCCAGCCGTGTTGCAATCTCTTTGCATCTCTCCTCCACAACAAGTGTTGCAGGTTTTTGCTCTGATCCCCCCTTGGGGGAGTTACAGAGAGACGGTGTCTTCCACAGTTGCCCCCCCCCCCCCGGTCTCCTCTTTGCTTACCCCACATGTCCTCTAATCCCCATGTTTCTTCAGAAAGCATCTCGATTGAAGAGCACAGTCATCTTCATTGCCACTTATTGACCTTGTCAGATTTGGTTCCCCTTCCTTTGGCCTCATCTAGTTCATCCTCCTTGGATCCTGGATCGAATTCCAGACCTTCAGTCTCACCCGACAGACATGATTCACCCAAACATTTTGGGCCTGAAGTTGACCACATGGTTTCTCCAATTCCACTGATAGCTAGACAAACCAGGCTGTCTTCCCCTATCCATCACATTCTATTGTCTTCCCTCAAAGATTCCACTGGGAGGATTTCCAAAAGTAAATGGAAAAGATTTGTTTTTTGGGCACAACAAAAAGACATTGACCTCTTTTCAGTGCCAGCACCCAAAGTTCTTGAATTTTTGGCTACTATTTTAATGAAGGAGCTAGTTTCTCAATGGTTAAAGTACAGTTAGCTGCCATTTCTAATTTTCATATAGGAGCTGACAGTTCTACTTAGCTTCCTAACAGCTTTATAAAGCATTTATAAAAGAAACCTTTTTACTCAGACCCCTCTTTAGAGTTCCTATTCCGTCATGGGATTTGAATTTAGTGTTACAAGCCCTGAGTCAGTCACCATTTGAACTGGCTTTAAGGTGTGTGTTAAAGCTTTTAACTTCAAATAAAAAAGTAAAAACCAAGAGCCGAGCACTCAACTCACTGACTTTATTCAAAACAAAAAGGTTGAGCACTTTTGTCTTGTACTTCATAAAGACATCATCGGAACCTCAAAAAAACAATGCAAAATGTGGTATTTAAATATCACCAACGTCATAGATGCACCTCCAAATTCACTAATCATAATACAGATTGTCCTAAAACCCACAAAACTCAGAGCAAGTTAAAAACCTAAATAAAGGTACAATTAAATACATTGCAGACAATACAGTAAACTCAAAAAGTTAATGAAAAAACATAGATATGCAACTATAATAATAACATTGTAAAGCTTACTAGCTCATCCTTACGGGCTAAACTACAATCTGCTACTTTAGTGAAGGTTCCAGTTAACACTGTAAACAATATGATGATACAGTATTCGTTAGATACAAACAAAATTGAAAAAAATATATGTAAGAAGTGGGATCTTTTTGTTGTGATGATTCTGCTAAAACTTTCACTGTGTTTAGTCTTGTTTTCGCCTGTAAGAGGAAAGATAATATTAAGGACTGTTTGACCTTTAATAGTTAATCAAGGTGTTTTTCCTGTAACACTCATGTGTGGTAGGTGTCACCAGTGTGGCCATATTCAGACAGAGAGAGTGGTTTACCTTACCTTTTATACATGGTGCCATGCTTTTTATACAGGAAAAACAGTGAATGCCCTCAACTGTAAGATTTACCAGCATTTGTATAGCATAAAAAGAAGAGATAACAATACTGCCCTAGCTAGACACTCTTTGGTCTATGAGGGCTTTGTGAAATGTAAGTTTTTGGTTCTTGAACAGGTGCCAGTGTTTCCTTATTCTGGAGATTGTAGCCAGAGATGAAATGTCTGTGAAAACAAGGACTATGAATCCTTGTTGTTTTGTCCATAGCAGTGAACTAATTGCTGCACTGTATGGGTGGAAGTGTTGAAATATTTTTATGGCTTCCAGATCCTATAACACATCCTAGCAAAACTCCATCTGTGTGTATAGTAACACATATGTGCAAGATTCTGGTTCATTTTCTAGTAATGGGGTAGTATGGGGACGAGAAGTCAGATGACCAGATGTGTATGATGTCATTCTGTAATAAAGGACAAAAGTGATGTTTTGATATTGGATGAGAGTGAAGTCTCAGAGATCACTCACCTACTTCATCTTGCCATGCTCTAGTAAGTGACCAGGGAATTTTAGCTCCTTAGATTAGTCAGGAAAATATAGTAAGATTAGTTAAGTACTGTTTTTCTGTATCTGTGTGAATCTGTTCATCTGTGTTATATTAATATTTCCTGTGATTGAAACTCTGGTGTTTATTATAAATAGATATTTAATATTTTAATATTCTTTTATTATTTATTATTAAATGTATTTAGACTTTTCATTGTGGCTGGTCCCTTAGAGAATATTTTAACCTTTGACAGTACTTATATTTATTTGAGGACACTGTGGCCATGCCTGAAAGCTTTACTGCATAGATCAAAACACTACCATTTGTGTTAGTATTAATTTCACTCCTTATAATTGGATACCCTTGTAAGAGCCTTAGAGTAGCTGGCTTTGGAGTGTGTGGTGGCAGTAACTAGCTTATAGACTGAGCAGAAGAGGGCATAGCTAGTAAATCTGTGCCAGCCTTTGCCAGGTGTGTGTGTGTGTGTGTGTGTGTGTGTGTGTGTGTGTGTGTGTGTGTGTGTGTGTGTGTGTGTGTGTCAGCTGCTTGGAGCAGGGACACAAAGCATTGATTACATAGAGAGGGTGCTGGAGAACTTGGCTGCGAACTCAGCTCTACAGCTGTGCCAATGAAGAGTCTTATTGGGGGGCCTGGAGAGAGAGAGAAAGAGAAAAACTAGCCCCTGGACTGTGTGTGTTCCCTCTGTGCTCTTAAGGGAAAGTGTGCTTGATGCAGAGAGCTGCATCTGGAAATATTGTGTTTATCTGTTTTTGTTGCAAGTGAATGTCCCTCTCCAGTTTCAGTGGTGGGGATTCAAGCTTCTTGATTACTGGCCCAGAGGGGGAATGTCACAGTACTCACCATGTTCCATCTGTGTTGTCTATTTTCACTCTTCCTCAAGTTCCCTCCCTCCAACCCCCTACCTTTTTGTTTATAACTTCTGGAAGAATGAGAAGATACTTTGGGAATCAAAGTCCCTGTTTTTGAGCTCCAGATAGTGACCTCTGACATAATCATTATTTATTCCATTGTTATTTAGCAGTAAGGGGCAGCAAACAAGATCTGAGGTGTAGAGGGGACTAGAGCATTATGGGTAAGGGAGGAACTCGAGAGTTTGCAGTATCCACGAGCTGTAAAGAGCAGTCGAGTGGGATCCAAGGATTAGTTCTGGACCCCTAAGCTAAACCGGGAATATTCAGGAACTATCCTAAGGTTAAGCTCCTGCTATTAAGTGTGAGCCTGGTAAAATTTCAAGCCCCCATAAACCCTGAGAACACTGCTGTCTATGCACAACTGTTCACAGAAACCTAGTACAAGCTTGTTAATAGCTA
The DNA here is from genome assembly GCF_019279795.1 of Protopterus annectens. Lineage (NCBI taxonomy): Eukaryota > Metazoa > Chordata > Ceratodontiformes > Protopteridae > Protopterus > Protopterus annectens. The sequence goes on along the minus strand of NC_056746.1, from coordinate 257,782,504 downwards.
CCAAAAGCATAGGGTTGCAAGGAAGTCACTGATACACATACACGGCTCCACAAATAGAATAGGATATGTTGAGTGACACTAGGGATTATGTGGTGAGTCTTTGAGACACTAGATATTTTCCCATTGTATGTAAAAAGGGAGGTTCTAATACTACCCATTCATTAAACACGAACAACATTGATTACCAGATGGCTTTTGCCATGGAATATAATCTCGATCTAGGACCTTTCAAAACATTTTTACCAAGGAATGGGAATAGGCTTAAGTCCTTAACAGACCTAAGAGGTTTACAAGAACCCCGGCTAGGATTATATATAGGAGAGGAAGAAAGTATGGTACTTTTAAATGTGGTATGTGTGGTCAGTGTAGTTTTATTTCTAATGTTAATCACATGGAGATTAAAGATAGAGACAAAGTCTTACACAGTTCCAGTTTTAGTAACTGATACTAGTGGAATAGTGTACTTGGCTACCTGTTGTCAATGTCAAGCTTTTTACGTGGGGAAGACTATATGAGCATTATTATGATATCCGGACAAGAAATTAAAAAAATACCTTGTTTAAGCATTCCCTGGAATGTGACCAGGCCAAATTTCTATTTTTTGTTATTGAAGTTGTTCCCAAGGATATACAAGGGGGTTTATGGGAAACAAAATTGGAGTACCGAGAGGTTTATTGGCAGGTCACCCTGGATGCAGGTAGATTTCCAGGTTTAAATGACAATGTCTCCATTGCCCCACTTTTAAAATTAAGGTAATTTTTCAAAAAATGTTTAAACATAAGAAGTTGGTTCAATTTTATTATTTAACCAATTTATGTGATCACATTGTATTTTTATATAAAATCTTTTTTATGTAAACTTTTTTATCCAGTTAAGTATTTTAAGGTAGGCTTGTTTAAGAATTTTGTGGTATTATTAAATAGGGAATTGTATTGGTTGGCTAGGGATGATGGATTTATTTAAGTCTCAGCTGTGTGTTATGTATTACTATTTGTCTGAAGAAGTCTTTAGAGGGACGAAAACATACTTATAGTGTTGGCGTTAATTTGTGAAAGTGATAATAAATTCTATTTGTGGAGCCATGTATGTATATCAGTGACTTCCTTGCAACCCTGTGCTTTTGGTTACTGGTTGCTTTGGAGGGTTGTTTTCCTCTGTTTTGTTCTGATTCTTGTTAATAGCTACATAGAGGCAGTTGTACCCACCAGGAAGAAGTACAGAACTAACTCAAAAAACAAGCCACGCTGGTGGAATCACAAAATTAATAGGCTGTATAACAGGAGGAAGAAAATCATGGCAAAAATTAGGAGGTGTACTACCCAGCAGGATAAAAGCACTGTCATCAAACTAAACAAACAACTCAGAGAACAAATAAAGTCTACCAAAGCCAAACATACTTATAGTGTTGGCGATAATTTGTGGAAGTGATAATAAATTCTATTTGTGGAGCTGTGTATGTGTATCAGCGACTTCCTTGCAACCCTGTGCTTTTGGTTACTGGTTGCGTAGGAAGGTTGTTTTTCTCTGTTTTGTTCAGATTCTTGTTAATAGCTACATAGAGGCAGTTGTACCCACCAGGAAGAAGTACAGAACTAACTCAAAAAACAAGCCACGCTGGTGGAATCACAAACTCAATAGGCTGTATAACAGGAGGAAGAAAATCATGGCAAAAATTAGGAGGTGTACTACCCAGCAGGATAAAGCACTCTCATCAAACTAAACAAACAACTCAGAGAACAAATAAAGTCTACCAAAGCCGAATTTGAGGTAAATTTGGCCTCCCAGGCCAAGGACAACCACAAAGCATTCCTTAGCTATGTCCACAGCCTCAAAGGCGATACACAATTGTGTGCAGCGCTCATTTTAAATGGAGCCACCTATACTGAGCCAGAATATATAGCAAACCTCCTGGCTGATAAATTCGGCTCCAACTTTACCCCTCTCAGCCTTTCCTCAGGAAATGTCATCAAATATAACTCCCCCTACTATCACTAGGGAAGAGGTCATTAATGCTGTCTCTAAAAATAACAACACTGCATCAGTGGGCCCAGACAATATCCTAGGATGGCTTCTAAATAGCATGAAGCATGACCTATCAGGGCCTCTGGAATTATTATTTAACTGTAGCTCCAAACAGCCTTCGTGCCTCTTGAATGAAAAAAGGCAGCAGTCATCCCTCTGCACAAAGGTGGGCCATCTACAGTCCCTGGAAACTACAGACCCATACGTCTCACTACTTTTATATGTAAAGCTGTGGAAAGAATTATCATGGAGATGATCAATAGAGACATAATAAACCACCAGACACTGGAATCAACCCAGTTTGGTTTCGTCAAGGCCAGATCATGCCTACTTAACCTGGTGAACATCTTTGTGAAAGTCACCAAAGCAGTGGATGAGGGCAAAATCTTTCACATTACCTACCTTGACCTGGCCAAGGCATATGACACAATACCACACTCGGGCATTGTTGACAAACTCTGGAGGTTAGATACAAACCCGTTTGTCACCCGGTCGATAGCCAGCTGGCTCATAGACAGGACCCAGGAAGTTAGAATTGGGGAATCCACATTTACAAAGAGTTCAGCACAAGTGGTGTCCCTCAAGGATCAGTTCTTGGACCACTTCTTGTTGGCATTTACTTCTCAGAAGTCAAGGCCAATGTCAGTGGTCTCTGGCTGACTAAATTTGCAGATGATTGCAAATTAGGAGCTGTCACTGAATCTCGTACTGACACAAATGTTCTCCAGGAGGGGCTGATGCAGACAAACAACTGTTGTCAGAGCCATGGAATAAACTTCATTATTTTACAAAGACTGATATTTGGACTGCATTACTTTCCACAATACACACACACACACACACACACACACACACACACACACACACACACACACACACACACACACGTGTGTGAGTGAGTATATCTATATCTATACAGATACACACAACCACCTATATATATATATATATATATATATATATATATATGTGTATATATATAAAAAATTTGTCAGTAGATATTTCTACACATATATACACATGCAGCATGCCAAAATGCATCTGCTAATGTACTGTTTCATCGTCATCAACCCCCTTTTTCCCATTTTTCTACATGGGGTCAGGGTATTATGTTAACTGTCACCAGCTCTCTCGATTCAGTGCCATATTCCTGCCTTCTTCAGCACTCATGCCTGACTGTTGCAGATCTTCTTTCACACAATCCATCCACCTATTTGCTGGACGTCCTCGCTTCCTCTTACCTTTTTCCTGTCTGTCCCAAATCTTCCTCACCAGATTGTCTTCTGCTTTTCTACACATGTGCCCAAACCACCGTAATCTGTTCTCTTTGATCTTTTCTGCAGTTGGAGCTACTTTGGCTTCTGCTATTATGTCCTAATTTCTTCATCTGTCCCACAGTGTGCATCCTACCACCCTTCTCAGGCACTTCATTTCCATCACCTCTAGCGTCTTCAACTGTTCTACCTTTACTGCCTAAGTTTCTGTACCATACATTAGTACTGGTCGCACCACTGTCTTATACACCTTACTTTTCAGCTTCTTTGGCATTCTTCTGTCAGAGACTACACCTGCCACTCTATGCCAGTTGGCTGCAGCCCCTCTGATTCTAGTTTTGACCTCTTCATTCAGACTACCCTTCTCCTCAACCACTCCTCCCAGATACTTTAAGCTGTTTACCTGTCCACTAGCTTCTATCTCTGTTCTCAGCTTCTTCTGATTCCCCCAATTTGCTGCCATGACCACTGTCTTATCTGTGCTTAGTTTCATCCCATGTGCCTTCAGATTTGCATTCCATTCTCCTATCCTTTGCTGAAGTTCTAGCTCAGAGTCTGCCTGTACTGCCATATCATCTGCATACAGCAGCTTTGTTGATCTGTCTCCTCCATCCTGTTTGCTAATGTAGTCCATCACCAGTATGAACAGCAGTGGGCTCAGAACTGAACACTGGTGTACACCCACTCCCACTGGGAACCCCTCTGTGAGGCCAAACACTGTTCGTACTTGAGTCACTGGGTCCTTGTACATAGCCTGCACTAATTCTACCAGTGTTTCTGGGACTTCAAACCACCACAGTACTGCCCAGATCAGCGTTCACGGGACCTTGATATATGCTTTCTCCAAGTCTCAGAATGCCCAGTTGGACTCTCTCTTCATCTCTAGGTTCTTCTCAAGTATCTGTCTCATTGCAAACATCAGGTCAGTTGTGCTGCATCCTGATCTGAATCCAAACTGTTCATCTCCCATCTTACATTCTAGTACTCTGCATATCCATTTATCAATCACCCCCTCCAGAACTTTCATGCAGTGTGGTAGGAGTTTGATGCTTCTGTACTGCCCACAGTTGTGCATGTCCCCTTTGTTCTTGTACGCTGGCACTAGTATGCTTATTCTCCAGTCATCTGGGATGCGCCTTTCTCTCCACACTGCTATTAGTACCTTCAGGAGTCATTTCTCCCCTATCTCACCCAGCATCTTTATCATATCTGCTGTGACCTCATCTGAGCCTGCTGCTTTCCCTGACTTCATCTTCCTTAGTGCTGTTCTTGCTTCTTCTAAGGTGGGCTCCTCTTCTCTCATCGTAGGCTGTTTCTGGGGCAGTACAGCTTCTGTGGTGTTTTCTTCATTCAGAAGTTGCTTGAAATACTCCTTCCATCTTCCTTTGATGTCCTATGGACTGGTGAGTAGGTTGTTGCTGGCATCCCTTATGAAGGGTGTCTGACTATCTTCTTCTTTATCTTTCTGTTTTTGCCTTGCAATCTGATATAGTTTCTTTGTGCCCCTTACTTGAGTCACTTTCCAGAAGTTGGTAGAGTGCCTCCGATGCCATACTCTTTGCTATTGCAACTTCTTTCTTAGCTTCTTTGTTAGCCAACCAGTAGTCCTTCGTAGTCTGGTCAGTCTTTTCTATCTCCCACTTCTTCCTGCACTCCTTTCTTTTGATGACTTCCTGGACTTCGACATTCCTTCACCATACCTGGCTCGGCCCCATATCGTTTCTGTAGTCCTCACACATGCTGTTTTTAGGCACTGCCACTCTTCTTCAACTCCACCTATTTCCTCCTCTTCTTGGGGTGCTAGAGCCCTAAGTAATTCCTTTAACTGCTGTACTTTCTCTCCAGTCAACTTCCAGATCTTCAGCCTGGTCTCTGTTGACCTTAGAGCCTTCTCTGACCACTGCTTGCAGCTGATTGTGGCAACTAATGGTTTATGCTGTGGGCAGACTGTTTCCCTGAGGATGACTTTGCAATCATCGATTTTACCCCAGTGCCTTTTCCTTACTAGGAGGACGTCTACCTGAGTTGCATGTTGGCTACTCTTGTATGTGATCTTGTGACTGTCTCTCTTTCTGAACCCTGTGTTGGCTACTATCAAGCCATTTGTTAGATTGAAGTCTAGAATTGCTTCTCCTTCTTTATTCCTGTTGCCCCACCCATGTGGACCCAGGCAGTTCTCATATCCTGTTCTATCTGTCCCGATATATGCACTCAAGTCACCCATTATCAACACCAATTCATGTTGTCCTGCTTTATCTAATAGGTCCTGCAGCTGCTGTCTGAATGCACTCTTTTCCTCACTATCACAACCCTGCTGTGCGGCATGGGCTGACATTATGAATACTGCCCTATCATTACACTGGAGTGTGATTGCCATGAGTCTGTCATTGATTCTGATGATATCCCTCACTGCTTTCTCAAGCATCTCTCTACCACAATTCCTACACCATTTCTAGCCTGATCCCAAGCCAAGTGGCTTTGCTGCATTGCCCTTCCATTTTATCTCATGGATACATAGGATGTCCAGCCTCCTCCATATCATCATGTCATCCACTTCCAAACTGCATCCTCTCAGTGAACCTACATTAAATGTTGCAATTCTCAGTTCATGTTTGGCATGTCCAGCTTTTGCTTAACAGAGCTATCCCAGGCTGGACAACTAGACACCGGACGGCCATTAGCTTATTAACCCAGGGCTGCTGGGCTTTGTGGCGGGCACACACTGGCCAATAGGGGTACATATACCCCTCCCACAGTTAGCAAGGGTCTCTGGCATGGTCCAGAGTAGGCCGGGTCCTTAACTCACTTATCACCGGTAACTAACCATTCCCATTTTTGGCGACATTAGTCTACATGACCGAATCACTTAGAGACATATTTTACACCATCAAGTGGCTAGCTTTCCACGGTGTGCTGTCTGTGATCTGTGTTCTCCTAACTTGGGAATACTTTGCACCACAGTAGATGCCCAAAGCAGTTGGTCTGTATAACTCTTCCTTCTATAGGGCACCATGTAGAGTCTTTGCTGCTGCCCAGAGCTCCATTCATTGGTGAGTTTGAGATAGAAACAATCAGCATGTTTTTCAGACATGGGAGAAACCCCATGGAGACACAGGGAGACCATGCAAACTCCAAACTGGCATTGTTTGGAGGTCAGGATCGAACCTTGTACCTTGTGCATGGGAGGTGACGACCTTAACCATTAAGCCATCTGGTCTCTGCTAATGTACTATTTATCAATGCAATAATCAGATTAAGAGCAGTAAAATACTAGCAGTAAGTTAAGTAGTCATTTTCTGTATTTGGTCCTCAACTTTATGAAATGTCTATTAAGTATGACGAATCACAGTATTCCTAGAGTTGCTTGGCTGTGATGATTTTGCTGTCACTGTTACTGCAGTGAACTGAATTCTTAATGATGATTAGCATTGTCTTTGCCTTTCATATGCTCAGCAGTGTGGGCCAAACTTTCCTGTCACCATTTGCAGTTACCAGCTCTTCCTGTTGAATGCTCAGGCATTCTCAAGTAAGCCGAGAGATATAATCTCCATTGTGAACTAGGTCTGCCACTTAGAAATTCTGTTGGATGGCAGTCATTTATAAAATTGCAGCCAGTGCTGCTATAACCAAAACGCAGAAGCCGTCTTGTGCCAGCACGCTAAACTTGCTGAAGCTGTCTTGGTATAAACATGCTGAAAGTGTCTTGCTCTGTGATATCTTTTTACTTTTGTCTTGCTTTATCACCAGTCTGGTATAATGCCTGCTGTACTGACACTGCTGCACCCATCCACGTATCAGTCTCCTTATTCCCTCTGCTGTTTTTCTTTTAGAAGTCACTAAAATACTTTTTTCTTTTATTCATTTTGTCAACTGGATTAAGCCCACTGGATACACGTGACCCTTTTCAGGGGCAACCTGGGAGCAAACTCTGGTTAATTGACCTGCTATGAGTCACAGTCACTAGTTGAGTGGAGGTGGAATGAATCAAACTCTGTACCATAGAATTGCTGATCTTTGCATCATATGCTACACAACCAGTACTGAACTGTACCAGTATGGGCTGAGATCAACTTAAGCCAAGAGGAAAACATTGTCTGCAAACAGCAAAGATGCAGCCCTCACATCCCCAGACTGGATACACTTTTAAACCTCAATTGCGTCTTATTATCTAGGCCATAAAAATTGTAGTCAGGAGGAGAGATAAGAAATACTTTTGGCCAAGTTCTTTGCCCACTTGAATATGTTAGACAATGCAGAGAATGAGTCCACATTTCTTACTTAACGTATACAATAACTGATTGACATGCATTAGCAATCCTGGGACCATATATTGTAGTGAAAGTGCCACAACATATTCCAGAAGACATGGTCTTTTGCCTTTTCTGGGTCCCCAAAACATATATAGACAGTAAACTCCTTTGCCTTTTCCAATAGTCATGCAAGTACAAATAGTTGATCAACTGTACCGTGGCCGGGCTGGAATCCACACTGTTTCGCCTGAACCAGAAGTTCCATTATTATGTGATGTTTTGAGTACACTGTCATAGGCTTTCCCAGGTAGGGTAGAATGTGTTAATTCTGTAATTTGAATATATCATCTTGTCCCCTTTTCAAAAATGGGACCATTACTCCATTTTGCTAATCTAGCGTTTGTCCCCACCTTTTTTATAACATTGAAAAGACTCATTGACTATGAGTGACATCCCAGCAGTATGCAGTGCCTTCAACTTTACAGACACATCTCCTTCACTTCCACTACCTTGCCATATGAACTGTTTAATTGCTACAATGACCTAATCTAAGGAGGTGGACCCAGTACTCCTCAAGGACCAGTATGTCTGCTGGGTTTAGGGTTTAGGAGTTACTTAAAGTTTTATTTTTACATCCTGACAGTGTCTCTTGCCAAAGTCAGTATTTCTTCACCATTTCAGAGAACAACTGGAACAGCATTTCATTCACCCCATAAAACTGCAGGATGGTTGCTAGAACCACATTAAAGCCATCCAGAAGTTATTATTCATGGTCTCACCAAACTCCTTAAACACATGGCATTACTTTACTGACTCCCACAACTGATGCCTTTTTGGTCTTTCATTATATATAGGACAGTAATTTGTCGTTACTAAAAATGAAATTAAATTTTCTAGAGATGAAATTCCATAAATTATCCCCATGATATATTACATATTCCAATCATTATTATAAGTCCATCATAATTTTTTACTGTATTCATATATGTATGCTCAGTTAAAACAGATTCTTAATACTTTGTACCTCAGTGGCATAGAGGGATGAAGCAGTGACTGTGACCCAGGCAACCCAGGACTGATTAATGACCCGTCAGTTGGGAAACTGATGAGTGATGGAGGGAGTGACTGATGCTCATTCACTCATCCTAGATGGAGAGGTGAAGTCTGGCCAACTCCATTTCCTGCACATGCAGCATATGAACCAGCGGCACAGTCAGAATGAGTAGGAACATTTATCTATGCATTTGGCTTAGGTGGAAAATAAGTTGTCTCAGCACTTATTTTTCCTCTTTCCGAATCTATTGCTGTATATTCAAATTAAGCAAACCATTAAAACAGCTTGCATGGATTATGTTGAGTTTGTGTAAAAAATAATTTGTTACTCTATTAAAAAATAAATTAGGATAACCTAATGAGTAAACATTTATTAAAATGTTGTACAACATTAGCTTGCCAGAAAAAATCACATTGGTGTAGTGTCTCCAATGATACTAGGAAAGTCAAGTAACATTGCTAGTCCCAAAAGAAAGTTACTTTATCTCCAGAAGCTTTTGGGTAGGTGTCAGACTTTGGGGTTAAGGGTCAGCCCCTCTTCTGGCTCCTCAGATCTTTCTGGTTTGGAGGCCTTTTATGTGTATTTGTTCCTTGATGACCACTGTTGAAGCAGTCCTGAGCTCTTTGTCCATGCACCGAGGGAATCTAGAAAACTGAAAATAATTATTTGCAAATCCACAGTGGCCCCTTCATGTGCAAATATCTACTCAATGACAGCAGAACTTGTCTGGTTCCATTCCTTGGTGAACCTCTTCGTCTTCACTGCTAATGATGCTCTTTTGCCTCTGTGAACAACCAGGGATCTGGAATCAACAAGATGAAATATCACAGCTTCAGCTTCTTTACCAGGATATAGGTTATATAGCAGTCCTCTGTCATGTTACCAAGATAGCCCTTCTTCTCAGAGATTATCTCAGTTAGTTGTGCAGCTCAGGTAAGATTGATTGAACTGCTGACAATGCTACAGTAGAATGAATGGCTGAATATTTTTTTTTTTTATTTATTTTATTTTTATTTTACATTTTTTAACCGGGCGGGTCCAACTGGACACAGGTCCATTTTCAGCGGAGGCCCAGGGAGAAAAGCTCCATGTTGCATAATTAGCATTTATACATTTCTAATCGTTCTTAATGGCATGTTTAGGTGTTACAATATATCAAAGTAGTACAAAAATGAAAAGTTACACAGCATGTAATGCATCTAGTAAAGCAAACAATTAGTAGATGACTAAACTGATTTTCTCTCATATACATTCTCATTCACATATGCATTTATACATTCACATTTACATAGACATTTATATGTGCTCACACCCACACATCATATAGTATAGGTAATGAGGTAAGACCAAGATGAGAAGATGAAGAGATCTAATAAGGTATATACCTTTCTCAGATAGAGATTGTATCCTTTATCAGGTACAGATGTAATAGTATACAAGTGTTGGTATGTTTTACCCTATTGTTCTGATGCTGAGATTGGAGGTAAGTGTAAGCATATTAGGAAGGCTATGTAAGGAAAGTGCTAGAGAGTAGCAGAATCGTTACAACTGTGCATAGTTATTGTTTACCCTGGGGAGTAGCAAGAGCAAAGCCAATTGTTTGAATAGTGGGATTTCAGGAGGTATTTGAATTGGGTACTAGGAGTTAGTGGCAGTTAGATGGCTTGGGAGTGAGTTCCAGTTTTGGGCTATTGTGCAGGCAAAGAGAGACTTTCCTGCTTCATTTTTATGTCTAATTACATGAATGAGGTTTTGGCTGCTAGATCTTAGGGCTCTAGTGGTGGTATAGGGCTGAATTAGTTGCTGGAGTGCAGGTGTTTTCTCAGGGTAGTAGTACAGTGTATGTGCTACTGAGACTTGATTAAGTCATAGCAGCTGAGGAAGCTCCAGCCACTTGAGTTGCATGAGGGAATGAAAGTGATGGGACCTATACGTGGAGTCTGTAGCACACTTGGCAATCTTGTTGTAACATTCAAGTGGTGGTATGTTGGCAATCTTGTTGTATCATTCTAAGTCTTTTGGATTAAGCACTTGGGCTTCAGACCAGTTGTTTTACATTAGGAAGGTTTGAGGCCTGCACTGTGGTGGCAGGGCAGGTAGCTTACATCCTTCTAAGTTGGGAACTGCTGATTGAGGGCTCATTGTCTGTTATTCTAAAAGTGTATTAATTCTGGTTTAAACACTTGGGCTTCATGCCAGTTGTTTTACATTAAGAAGGTTCATGGTCTGCACTGTAGTGGCAGAAGAGGTAGCTTACATCCTTCTAAGTTGGGAACTGCTGATTGAGTCTGTTATTCTAAAAGTGTATTCATTCTGGTTTAAGCACTTGGGTTTCAGGCCAGTTATTTTACATTAAAAGGGTATGTGGTCTGCACTCTTGTGGGAGGAGAGGCTGGACTCTGCCCTTCTGAGCTGGGAATTTCTGGTTAAAGGCTTATAGTGCCTGCATATTTGAACTGCTTCTTACTGAAATTGGTACACCTTGTTTGCTGTAGCATAGACTAGATCCAGGCCTGCTGAATCTAGCTTTGTTTGTATAACTTGAGCACTAATCCAGGCATTCTTTAAAGTATTCAGTTGTATTTATTACTGCTTGGTAGTAACTTGATTAAAGTATAGCTATCATTCTAAGTCTTTTGGATTAAGCACTTGGGCTTCAGACCAGTTGTTTTACATTAGGAAGGTTTGTGGCCTGCACTGTGGTGGCAGGACAGGTAGCTTACATCCTTCTAAGTTGTGAACTGCTGATTGAGGTCTCAGTGTCTGTTATTCTAAAAGTGTATTAGTTCTGGTTTAAGCACTTGGGCTTCAGGCCAGTTATTTTACATTAAGAAGGTTCGTGGTCTGCACTCTTGTGGGAGGAGAGGCTGGACTCTGCCCTTCTGAGCTGGGAATTTCTGGTTAAAGGCTTATAGTGCCTGCATATTTGAACTGTTTCTTACTGAAATTAGTACACCGTGTTTGTTGTAGCATAGACTAGATCCAGGCCTGCTGAATCTAGCTTTATTTGTATGCTGTTTGTTTGTTTGCTTGTTATTTCCCTGAAATGCTAATTCCACCTAAAACGCGGCTTTTCAGTGCTTCTGTGGATCCCTAGTGATATCTGCATTGCTTACTGTACTTATTTCCTTGTTTCACTTGAAAGAAAGTTACTGTTTGTCGTTTTTGCATTTAAGTTACCTGTAACACATTGCATTTAAGTTACCTGGCACTTGCTCACTAAAGCAATTATATAAGTCAGCACTAAAATATTAAAAGCACTACACCCTCACAAACTCCCCTTGAGTACCTTGTTCCCCATTGGCCCTTTTTTTTTCAATTATAAAGGAATTCCCAATACTATTCGGGCATGTCCAACGGTCAGTTGTCAATCTCCTCTCTGGTCCAGCTGGTGAATCTGGGAATCTTGAGGCAATGTTACAACTGCCTCATGTACACAGACAACCCTCTCTTCCTCCCAACAAATTCCAACACATGTGAGATATGCAACCATATAGCCATACTGGAGGCTAAGCTCTCTCAACTCAGTACTGGCGAAACCAGTCAGGAGGAGAAGGAAACCACGCTCACTACAATTCCAGTCTCACATAGACCTACCACGACAGCAAACCAAACACATAAACACACAAAAACATACTCGGAGGCTCTAAATAAAAATCTGCCTAAGCAGCAGAGACCTCCAAAGCAGACACCCAAGCAACCGCTACCCCAAAACAAAACACGTGCAACACATAGCTCACAAAGCCAGTGTGCCGAACAGTCACAGCCCTTAAGGCTAAACAACACACCTGATACACTTGTAATAGGTGACTCTATCGTCAGGCACACTGACGTCCTGCTCACCAGGCTGAAGAAGGAGAAGGTCACGGTGAGCTGCCTGTCAGGCGCTAGGATCCGCCACATAACACAAGCACTCAGGTCACTCCAATGCAAGTACAAATATGACTCAGTCATTGTCCATGCTGGTGTGAATGACCTGAGACGTACCTCCCTGGACTACATGAAAAGAGACATAGAGGAGCTCTCTAAGCATGTAGCTCAGGCCGGTATGACCCTGACCTTGAGTAGCATCTTACCCTCACCAAGAATGATGCCACAATATGAAGACAAGATGATCAATTTCAACAATTGGCTTAAGTATTGGTGTCATTCAAAGGGGATCCAGTGCCTGTCAGCCTGGGATGACATGCTTGACGAGCCACGATGCTTTGCTAGGGACGGCTTGCACCTGTTGCCCCTGGGCTTTCGGATATTGGCAAAGGCTCTTGCTAGCCTCATAGTGCCTTTTTTAAGCAAGGCTCAAAAGACAAACCCACCTCCATAGGTATCACAAGGGATAAGAAACTAAGAGTAATGCTACTCAATGCCAGAAGTCTAAACCTCAAGATGCACGCACTCGAAACTCTCCTTAGCATGGAGAACATGGATATCTGTGCAGTAACAGAAACCTGGTTCAAGGCTCCCGAGAGCACCCCAGCACTACCAGGTTATACCTCATACCATGCTTTTCGGCCCCATAACTTAGACCGTACCACAAAAGGAGGTGAAGTATCAATATTCGTCAAAGATACCCACACCTCCAGGTTGGTGGCACAGCACGAAGCATCAGAGACTATCCATGTGCAACTAACAGTGGGTAAAACTGCCTTCCAGTTTATAGCCTGCTACAGACCACCCTCCCAAACCCAGGAACTCCACTCAGCCTTCCTGAGAACACTGGAAAATATGAAGGTCTCTCCAAACACCATTATATTGGACGACTTCAACTACCCAAACATAGACTGGGAGCATTACTCTAGCTCCAACACCCTAGCCCAAACGTTCCTAGAATTTATGAACTCAAATGCTATGGAACAACTTGTTACCACTCCCACAAGAGGGGAAAACGTACTGGACCTCAACATCACCAACATGGGGACTCTATGCTCCAGACCAGAAGTGTATCCCTCACTGGTAAGATCAGACCATAAACTAATCTCACTGGATATTCACATCCCGACTCCACCCCCTGCCCAGAAAACCACAGTGAAAAACTTCTCTAAAGCAAATTTCACACTCCTCAAAACCGAGGTGGAATCCTTCAAAGCCCCCGGGCCTGTGGAAAATATGGCCCAGACCGCAGAATCCTTTATAAATGCATTCTATGAACACCTTCAGGAATGCATGGATCATGCAATCCCAAATAAAACCAAGACCCAATCCTCCAAAGGCAGACGTCCTGTCTGGTGGACCCCAGCTATAAATAAAACTATACAATAGAAGGAGGAAGCTACTACATGATAGAGCAAAATCCCAAAAAGGGAAGGCATCAGTATTAGCAAAAAACTACGGGCACTCATAAAATCGTCTAAGGCCAGCTTCGAGAGAAAAATTGCACAGGACCCTAAGGATATTCACAAGGTTTTCTTTAGTTATGTTAGGAACCTGGGTGGGAACTCCTAGATATGCTCTGAATTAGTCCAAAATTACAAAAAATACACCGAACCCACAGACATTGCCAACATCCTAGCTGACAGGTTCAGCACAAACTTCTCCCCCCCCTCCCCACCAAAAGGGCAAATATTTATCCCAGCAGAGTGCTGCCCCCCCTGACATCTCAGATGCTCAGGTAAGAGCTGCCCTCTCCAAAGCAAAAAACACAGCATCAATGGGACCAGACGGTGTCCCGGGCTGCGTCCTACATGAACTCCAAGAAGAGCTAAACCCAAACATAAAACTACTGTTCAATCTCAGCCTTACTACAGGATATGTACCCAAAGAGTGGCGTACAGCAACAGTGGTCCCTCTCCACAAAGGTGGTGCCTCAACGGATCCTGGAAACTATCGCCCCATAAGCCTGACTAGCTTGGTCTGCAAAGCTATGGAAAGGATCATCATGGACCTCATAAATAAAGATATTGGGGACCTACAGACACTGGAGCCTACCCAGTTTGGCTTTGTTAAGGGCAGATCCTGCCTCTTAAACCTGGTTGATTTCTTTGAAACAGTCACCAAGGCCATTCACGAGGGGAAGGTAATCCACACAGCCTACCTGTACCTCGCAAAAGCCTTCGATACAATACTCCACTCAAGCATTATAGATAAGCTCACCAGCTTAAATATAAACCCCTATGTCACTAGATGGGTTGCAAACTGGCTCAAGGACAGAACCCACATGGTTATAATTGCTGGAGCCATGTCAGACTCCAAACCAGTTGCAAGTGGCATCCCACAAAGCTCAGTCCTGGGATCTCTCTTGTTCGGTATATATTTCTTGGAGGTACAGGCCAACACGGAAGGACTGTGGCTGACTAAGTTTGCATATGACTGCAAACTGGGCGCCATAATCGACTCTCCAGCCGACACAAGCATCCTCTAAAAGGGCCTCATAGAAACAGACAACTGGTGCCAGAGCCATGGCCTCAAGCTAAACGCCAAAAAGTGTATAGTCATCCCCTTTGGCAAAAACAAAGTGCCCACAAATTACCACATAGGTGGTAATCCATTAAGTACAGAAGAAGTAATTAGGGACCTGGGGACCCAAGTTGATAGCAATCTCACATTTGACAACCACGTGGCCAAAGTGGTTAGAAAAACATTTTATATAGCCCACCTAATCATGAAGGGATTCACATCTAGATCAGGGGAGGTCATCGTGCCTCTTTACTCATCCCTTATCAGGCCCATAATTGAGTACAATGCCCCTTTTGGGATGTACCTTACCAGACACCTGCAGCAACTGTAAAGACCCCAAATGTACTTCACCAAGTGGATTATAGGGCTCAAACAGATGCCATATGCTGCCCGGTTAAAGAAACTCCAGCTCTACTCAGTGGCACAACGCCTGCTCAGAGGCGATCTGTGCCTGATGTATAAAGCCATGTCCAACCCGGAATTAATGGACATGCTGCACCTCAGAAATTCCAAATCCCATCGAGCTACGCGCTCGAGAGACTTGAACCTCAGCACTGAAATAAATAGGACATGCTGGAGGGACAGATTCATAACCCAGAGGCTCCCTTCACTCTGGAATAAAATCCCAGTCCAGGTTAGGTAGAGTCCCTCATTGACTCTCTTCAAGAGGAATCTTGATGAGTGGATGGGAGAACTTAGGTTTACCCCGGGTATCACTTCTGTGTCACTGTTAGACAGAGGCACGGTATACTAACCTCGAAAAAGGGCATAGCAAAATTAATTTAAAATGGGTGGCGAAAGCCAAACACACTCTGGCTAGGCTTATAAATGCCTTAGGGCAGATAGCCTAGTATGAACCTAACCATGCAAAAAAATACCAGTCCCTCAGTCAAACTTTCTTCCAGCCAGAAAAAGAAAATTATTCTTAAGTAGCTTTTGCCACTACAGCAGTTTGGCAATTTGCCTCAACTACATGGGGATGATTCTGCTGTGACCAGAGCTGGTTCCTCAGACCACTCATCTTTTTGTTAGGATCACTGTGGTGTAGTCCATACAGATACCATAGACTGGAGGTAAGCCACATCCTCTGTGGCTATTGGGGTCCTATCAGTGGGCATGGGAGCCACTCGTCAGTCATGAAAGAAGGGACAAGTAATATGCTCCTGCTTAGCCATGATGTTGTACCCATCCATTGGGTAGTTGTTACTGGCAATACAGGGTCAATTTATCCACAATTTCCTGTCAATAAGAGACACAAAACTAAACATTTATCTTCTGCCATGTCAGTTAGTCTGGACAGGAGTAATTTATTGGTCTAAGCTTTCAGGGTCTTGTGTAGTTTCTGGACCCTTCTTGTAAAGTAGTTTCTGGTAAAAGAAAAAGGGATTCCTCTTTCCTTGAGGAGGTTCAAGAAATGGAATATGTAGGGAATTAAGAAGAGACAGATGGAGTTTTTTTCTGTTCAGCTTTCTGATTCAGATTCTAAGGAGAGTGTGGTATCTGATTCTCTTTCTCTGAGACTGTTTTCAGGATGACCCATTTTTTCAGAGGGGAAAATATTGAGGCTTGTCAGTCCCTAAGAAAATATTATGATCTGTTACAACTAGAATTTGCAAACCTTGTTGAATGTTTTTGTCACAGCCTGTAGTTTCCCTGACAGTCAGACTACTTCCCTTAAGAAAACGGAGAGGCTGTGTAAAGTTTGTCAGCCTTTCAAGTTTTTATACACCGATCTGAGACTTAACCAGCAACTATAGCTTTAATAAATCAAGTGGCTGCTAAACACGTTGATAATTGTAATCCTTCTCCATCTAATATGGGTGGAAAAGCTTTTGATAAGTTTGGGTAAAAGTGTATGCTTCTGCAACTTTGATTTTTAGAATTCTAAACTCCCAGACTCATATTTTGAAGCTTATCCTGATTAGTTGTAGAAGTATGACGAATGTTCTGGCATCTGTTTCCTCTTTTGAGGAAATATCTGCATAGTGTAGTTTAGTTTTTTTCTACTTCTCAAGTCACTAGTCATTGTTTAATACATGTTTATGACTCTGTAGATACTATTACCAGGGTTGCTGCCACTGGTATAGTTTTAAAGAGGTTTGCCTGGCAGCTTTCTCAGATCATTCCACAAGAACTGAATTGAATCCCTTTCCCCTTTTCAAGCACAACTTACATCTATGGTTGGGAAATAGAAACTTTACCCTTGGACTGTCTTCTGTACTACTGATGGACAGATGTAGCTTCTATACGCTTTATCTCATGCATGAGTTCCTTCAAATTAATTATGGTGTGATCCTAGTTATTCTCATTAGGGGTAATATATATTTATCAACTATGGGATGGGTAAGGCTAATCTATAATCAAATAAGATTGGTTATTTTGGGCACAAAAAGAGAAGTTGGCTAGGCTTAAAATGGTCCACAATGACAGCTAGCCTAGTATTTAAAACCTATGAACCTATAAGAAGTCAAAAATGAAATGTTGAATTTTCCATTGGATTGAGATTGTTTTTGGAACATCTGCTGCAGTGGTTATCAAAAAGTGTGATGAGAGAGATAAGCTGATTAAGGGAATCTGTCAGAATTTTTAACTATCCATCTCAAAGTTCTCCAAGGGATTCTGTGCTCCTTGTCTAACTTAGGGAAAAAGCTTTTCCATCATAATGCTGATAAGCAGACAATTAAAATGCAACAGCAGTGAGGTTCCAAAAAGAAAGCAGAAACCTATCCCAGAATAAAAGACAGTCAAATAAGTCAGAATACCTATATGAGGTACCTTGCCCTTCCCCCTGCAGTCCCTAACCTGTTCCATAAAGTCTGAATTTCCATTTCTGTCTTATACAACAGATTGTTTCAAATAAATAGGTCCCAAATGTGATCCATCTAGGATACAGATGGCAGTGGGAGGAAATTTCTCCTTCCCATGGGATTTCTCCACTTTCACAGGGCCAAACTTTTTTCTTTCCTTTTGTCTTGCATCATATGCTATCTCAGGGGGTAATTTATTTATTTTTTATTGACATTTGTTAACCGAGCCATAAAAGTTGATGTTTTTCATATTGATCACTGCTGCAGTAGCCGTAGCTATATGGGTTGTATCCTGTCAAAGATATAACAGCCGGCCAGCTTCCAAAGCTTCTCGGCAACTTCCATGCACCCAAGCTGCCTAAAAGTTAGGTTTGAGCCCAAAGCCCTTCAGAGCTTTACTGCCACAGATGAATATGTTCCTCTAAAGCTTTTAATGCTTGATGGCCAGCTTCTGCTTTTCTTTGCAGGGCAGATAAGTTCCCTCTGGGGGGAAAAACTTCCATTTTCTTAAATTTTGTTGATGTCTTCTTACTTTCCTGTTCAGGAAAGTTATTTTAGAGCTAGGAGTGTTGTTATTTAATGGACTGTCTCGAGACTGTAACATTTTTTTAAACTGAGTCTCATTTCTTTCTGTTAGTTTTAAAGTAGTGTAGACTAATTGAAATTTTGTTTTTGTGGGGAAATTGTGTTTATTTTTCTGTTGTGGGGTTGCCATAGTGTTTTAAAGTGTTTTACTGTCTTTTTCTTCTGTCAAAAAAGTAACTTTTGTGGTCTGGTAGTTTTGCCAGCATTTGCTGTTTGTCTTCCCTGGGAAAGATGCACCATTTTTGGCTTGACCAAGGAACAGACTACCAGTGCCATGGTCAGTCCTTCTTCCAACCACAAAAAGAAAAGAAATAAGAAAACAGCCTTTGCCACCACAGCAGTCTCAGCCACGGATG
This sequence comes from Protopterus annectens, assembly GCF_019279795.1. NCBI lineage: Eukaryota > Metazoa > Chordata > Ceratodontiformes > Protopteridae > Protopterus > Protopterus annectens. The sequence goes on along the minus strand of NC_056746.1, from coordinate 257,763,763 downwards.
GGCGACTCTGCTGTGGCCATTTATTGTACCTCAGACCACTCATCTTTTATCCCAGATCCTTCTGGTGTAGCACCTAAAGCCAGTATAAACTGGGGATTAGCCACATTCTCTGTGGCTACTGGAATCCCCTGAGTGGGCAAGGGAGATCCACTATTGTCAGTCCTGGGAGAGGGAACAAGGAAAGATTCTCTGTTGTGTCAGCAAGCTGTGCCGATCCCAAGTTAAACAGTTGCTGTCATTAGTAATTCGATTAGCCCCCCTTTTTTGTCCAAAAAAAAAAACAATCAAGCATGTATCTACTCTTTGGATAGGAGTACTTTACTGGGAATGGCTCAGGGTTTAATTCAGGTGATTGATCCTTCTTGTAAAGTAATTTCGAGTAAAAAATGGATTCCTCTTTTCCTGATGAGGTTAAAGATTCTGAATCTCAACAGAAAGATGCGGGGATAGATTCAGGGTTTTGTCCTCAGATTTCTGATGTAGACTCAGAGAAGATCTCAGTTTCTTATTCTTCCTGTGGGGGGGGGGGGGTTCTCTTTCTCTGAGACTATTACTTGAATGTCTCAGTGTTTTCAGTCTGGTTTATACAGAAAAGAATGTTGGAAAAACACTCTGCTTTCCTATGACAGCATGCATCCACGACACATTTTTTCCAACATAGTGCAGGGGCAAGTAGCCAGGATTTCCAGAATAAGCAAGGAAGATGACATGTTTGAACAAGAGGTTGACACTCTGAAGGAATGTTTTTACACCAGGGGTTACAATAGACAGGTGGTTAATAAAAAGGTGGATGTTAGCAAAAGGCACAGGAAGGATAGGTATAAACCATGGCTAGGGAACACATTGACCCACACAGATGGTGGATACAAAAGAATGGTTAATAAAGATTTTAGGCTAATGTTGACTTATGGCAGCAATGTTGGTGATATATGTAAACTCATTCAAGGGAATTGGAACATCTTGACTAGTGATGCGAGTTTGAAAAACATCATTGGTGATAAACCTAGTTTTAGTTATAAAAGGAATAGAAATTTGAAGGAACTGTTGTGCAATGATACCAGATCGACCAATAATGCTGGTTTACCCACAAACAAACAGGGTACTTTCCCTTGTGGGTCCTGCAAAGCCTGCAACCATATAGACAAAAGTAGTGTCTTTATACATCCGGTCACAGGAAGGACATTCAATCTGAAAGGGAGAGCCACCTGCAGAACCACTAATGTGGTTTATTTGGCAGAGTGTCATTCCTGCACCAGTTTTTATGTAGGCAAGACTAACTGTATGTTTAAGGTCAGGATCCTACAGCACCTCTCTTCTATTAGGAATGGGGATACGCACAATGCACTATTTAGACACCTGGAAGCCCATCCTTCACATGGTTTTAAATTCAGAGTGATAGTGAATGTGAGATTGAGTAAAAGAGGGGGTGACATTAAACAGCTGACTGAACTAGCTGAATCAAAATGGATTGTTGAACTTATGGCACATAGGAGTCCTGGGCTCAATGAAGTCATTCCCATGAAACCCGCCCTTAAAAATAGGCGGGTTTTTCATTGATTTTTAACTGAATTTCATTGGTTAACATGTATTTTAAATTGTTTGGACTATGTGAGAAGCTTTATCTGATGAAGGGCAGAGGCCCAAAGCTCATCTTTATGTGTTTGGTGTTTTAAATAAACAGAAGGTGTTTGACTCCAGCAGTGTTCAGTCTTTTGTGACTTTTGGATTTTCAGTCAAAGAATACTAAGGTTTCTTATTCTCTCAGAAAATATTGAGAGTTGTTACAGAAAGATGTTCCAGAACCAACACCCAGGCTTTAGAGGTATGCCTTACTGCCAGTATTTTATCCCGATAGCTACCCTAAAAAAGGCAGATTGGCTGGATAAAGTTCCTCAGTCTTTTAATTTTTTATACACTATTCCCAAACCTAACCCAACAGCTATAGCCTTAGTTGACTCCACTGCTGATAAGCACTTAGTTAATTCCAATCCTTCTCTTTCTGATAAGAATGGGAAAATTATTGATATGGGAAAAGTATTTGTTTCTGCTACTTTGATTTTCAGAATTTTGAATTGTTAGGTTCATAAGTTAAAGTTTGTTCTGACAAATTGTAAAAGTATGAGGAATATTTTATCTGTAGTTTCTTTTTGTGAAGATAAATTTGCTTTAAATAACTTAGTTTCCTTTATTGCACAGGTCACTACTCATTGTTTGCAGTGTGTGTATGATTCTGTTGATGCTTTTTCCAGGGCTATTGCCACTGTTATTATTTTAAGGAGGTTTGCTTGGCTGCATTCTCAGAACCTCCCAGATAATGTAAAAAATGAGATTTTAAATTCTTCTTTGGCTATAGGTTGTGTTTGGTCTGAGGTAATCGAAAAGTGCGATGAAAGGGGCAAGCTGATCCAGGGAATAAGATTTTTCAGCCCTCCTTTTGCAAATTATCCAAAGGATTTTCTTTCTCCTCATCCAATTTTGGCAAAAAAAAACAAAAAAAAAACAGAATAAACAGCCTCAAAATAATTCAGGTAACAGATGTTTAAGACGAAATGGCAAGGGGGTTCGAAAAAGTCTCAAACCTCCCAAAACCAAGGACAGTCTGTCAAGTTTGAATGATTATTTAAGAGAACTTGTGACCCTCTCACTCCCACCCTGACCACTTTTCTCTACTAGAAAGTCTAAATCTCCATTTTTCTCTTTGGCATCAGTTTGTTTCAGGCAAATGGGTTAGGTTCTGAAAGTTATTTCATCATAGTTACAGATGGCAGTGAGAAGAAATTCGTCCTTTCCGGTGGGTCATTCTTTATCCTTCAGATTGGACACTTTTGTTTCCACCTGTTCTTTATTTTATGCTATCCCAAGGACTGATAGAGCCAATTCATCTTTCCCAATTGGGGAAGGGGTTTTATTCAAGGATGTTCCTAGTGTTAAAGAAAAAAAAAAACACTTGGAGGCCATTTTTGGATCTTTCTTTCCTAAACCTGTTTGTGATAGTGCCCAAATTCAAAATGTTATCACATCACAACCTGTTACATATTTTTTCACTTTCAAATTTCCTGGTAACACTAGACTTCAAATATGCTTATCATCACATCCCTATTCATCCAGTGTTCAGAATTGTTTTAAGATTGTGTGTGTCTGGATCACATTATCAATTCTCTGCCTTATCCTTTGGACTATCCACTGCACCACAAGTGTTCACAAAATGTCTAGCTCTGATTATATCTTATTGCAGGCTACAGGGTAGCCACATTTTTTTTTTGCTTATCTTTACAGAGTCTTTTTCAAGGTATCAGGAATCTTTCTATTGTTTGAGAGATCTCTTGGACAAACTAGGATTCAAAGAGAACATTCAAAAGTCATTTTTGACTCCCTCACACAGGATTGTACTCCTGGGATGTAAACTAGACACCTCAGTTCAAAAAGTTTTTTTTCCACTGGAAAAATTTTGATTTATTTAGATCCATTTCTAAGGTTTTCCACTCACACTTCAGTCAAGCAACGGAATTTCTCAGGATTTTGAGTCTCATGGCTTCTGTGATTCTCTTGATGCCCCTGACAAGACTTCACATGAGAAGGATACAGTGGTATCTGAAATATGTTTCTTCCCAACATCAACACCCCTTATCTTTTCTGATCCCAGTGCCCGTGTGTGTCAGAAGAAAAATCTTTTGGTGGAGATACCAAATATCCTTAAATCCAGGTGTCCCTTCTCCCTCCCTGCTCCAAAGTAGTCAGTCACTACAAATGATTTGGACTTTGCTTGGGGAGCAGTTGCAGGAGGGATAAAAGTGCAGGGGGGTGTGGGACACCAAGAACAGATGCGCGCATGTAAATACCAAGGAGAGTCCTGTTCTGATCAAGGCACTCAACTCTCTGAACCATCTTTGGCCCCTGGGACCTCTTTAAGTGGTTACAGATAATACCAAATTTGTGAAGTACATTAACAAGTAAGGAGGGTCCAGGTAAACCCCGTATGCAAACATGCCATGTTAGTTTGGGATATAGTGTCACAGTGCAGTCTCACTTTACAGACATCCTACTTTCTGTTAGAGCAACATTGTGTGGCAGAGAAGCTGAGTAGGACCAGGGCAGACTTTCATGAATGGAAACTAGATCAGGGTCTTCCAAGATTTGATCCATCTGTCAGTAATTCCTTAAGTAGGCCTGTTTATCTTCTCTCTGAACAATCAACTGGTGAAATTCTGTTCCAGGACTCCATGCAAAAAGGCCTGGAAGATAGATACCTTTTCTTTTCTTTGGACAGGAATTTTCCTGAATGCCTTTCCACTAATTTCCAGGGTACTTCTGATGGTTCAGAAGGAATCCACAAAGATCATTGTGGTGACTCCTTTCTGGCTCAGGCAGCTGTGATTCTCCCTTCTTTTGGAAATGGCCAAGAGCAATTACTACAGGCTTCTTCACAGACTAGATTTACTCACACAAGACCAGGGGTGTTTGATACTGCCTGGATGATAGGGTCTGAAGTCCTTTCAGGCACCTCTTTTTTAAGGACATGCAGCAGGTCCTAATGGAGTCAAGGAAGTGTGCTATTAGAAAATCATACATTAACAAATGAAAAGGGTTTTCTAGTTGGTGCCAACAACATAAGTAGCACCCATTTCAGGGCTAGTTGTTCTCTGGTTTTACAATAATTGTGTGAGTTACTGTCCTGTGGCCTTTTTTATTCCTCTGTAAAGGTTCATTTATTGGCCATTTCAGCATGTCTGCCCATGGGTCATCCTCTTTCAGTGCAGTGTCAAAGTGTTCTTGAAAGGGGGGTTTGCATAAGAACACTCCTAGAAAACTGGTGGCCCTTCCTTGGGATCTTAATTTTGTGTTAGAGAAGCTAATTTGAACCAGCTAATCTGTCTGACTTGAGGTTCTTAACATGGAAAACTGTTTTGCTAATTGCTCTGACCTCTGCAAGAAGGTTATCTGAGTTGTAAGCTCTTACTGTGAGTCAACCCTATCTCATTTTCCAGCAATGACTGGGTTTCATTGAGAACTAATCCTTTTTTATGCCTAAAGTAATATCCAAGTTTACTTTAAGCCAAACTATCCATCTTCCCATTTTTTCCTGGACCTAAAAATGAGGGGGGAAAGGATACTTCATACCTTTGATGTCCACTGATAAGTCAGGTACTGTCTTGACAGAACTAAATCTTTCCGAACTTCAGATCAATTTTTGTGAAGGTAAGAAGAATGGATTAGCTGTCAAAACAGACTATTTTCAAATGTTTGTCTAAGGCTATTACATTTTGTTGCACTTACCATAACAAATCTCTTTCAGGGATGGTCAAGGCCCACTCTACTAGGGCCTTGGCTTCCTCTATGGGTTTTGGAAAGGCTGGATTCTAGAAATATTCTAGATGTTACAACTTGTCCTCTGTACACACTTTTACAAAGTATTATAAGCTTGATTCCTTATCTAGGTCTAGATCAAGGTTTGCAAGGACACCCTACTAAAAAATCATACATTAGCAAATGGAAATGATTTTACAATGGGTGCCAACAAAAGAACCAGCACCCATTCAGTGCTGGGGTATCTCTGGTTTTGCAGTATTTGTTTGAGATACTTTCCTATATCCTGTCTTACCCATTTGTTGAGGTTCATGTTTTGGCCATTTCAGTATGTCTGCTCATGGATTCCCATCTTTCAGTGCAGTCTCATATGAAAATATTTTTGAAGGGGTTTATGTAAGAAGTTTCCCAGGAAACCAGTGGCTTCTACTTGGGATCTTAATTTTGTGTTCAAGAGGCTAACACTTGCTCCACTTGAGTCAACTCATCTAGCTGACTTGAGGTTCTTAATTTGGAAAACAGTTTTGCTAATTGCTCTGACCTCTGCAAGAAAAGTATCTGAAGCTCTTAATGATGGGTCATCCTTATCTCATATGCACAGAGCCAGGATTTCTTTAAAAACGTATCTTTCTTTTATGCCTAAAGTGGTATCCGAGTTTACCTTAAGCCAATCTATTCATCTCCCTGTTTTCTATCCAAAACCCAAAAACGAGAGAGAGGATATTTCATACCTTTGATGTCCACAGACAACTCAGGCCTATTTTGAAAGAACAAAATATTTTAGAACTTACAATCATGTGTTCATTTCTTATGAAGATAAGAAGAAATTATGATCTTTGTCTAAAACTATTTCCAAATGGCTTATTCCCACCACAACAATACATTTCCAGTAAGGGTGAAAGCTCATTCTACTAGGGCCTTGGCTGTATCTTTGGCTTTCAGAAAGGGTTGAACTCTAGTGGTATTCTAGAAAGAGCAGCTTCGTTCCCTGTGCATACTTTTACAAAGCACTACAAACTAGATTCCTTCTGCATGTCTGGGACAGGCTTTGCTAAGACCATTCTCCAGGAGCTTACTGGACCCTTCCCTCTCTATCTCTCATTTAGTTTAAGGTATGGTAATCTACCCAACTAGCTAAAGCTACTAGAGCATTGATCCATATGAAGAACCTAGTAAAATTGTATAAATAAACTTACCATAACAACAGATGTTCAGATGATCACTGCTGCAGTATCCTCACCCTCATTCCCTCTCTCCACCCCTCCTGATTTTTGTGCATTTTTTATGCAAGGGTATGATATGTATTTTTCTTTTCCTAGCAATGTCTTCTCAAGGATTAGTTTCCTATCTCATTTAATAGTTATGGTAAATTTACTTATACAAATGTACATTTTTTTATCACTCAGACATTCCGTGTTCTAGACTGTTTCACTGTTCTCCGGGAAAAAAGTAAAAAATCAGTGCCTTCTCTATCAATCTGATCTGGAGCTCCCATGACTGGAACTACATGGAAAGGCCTCCTTCATTGTGATGGCTTCCTTCACTCTTAACATCCTCCAGGAAGTCCTAGGTTTACTCCCATTGACAAACAACACTTATCTTTTACAGGGTCATAAGTTGTTACTAGGGTAATAACCAGTAGGGCCCTTACTAGCCTAGATGTCCACCCCAAATCATTTGGGTTCCAAGTGTCCTGGGCATCTGTATGGGTGGGACATTTTAGAAGGGCGGTAACTAAGGATTTGTGTATGTGAGGTGTTAATTAGGATAACACTATTCTTCTTGACAGCCTCTCTGTATAAGGGACATAAGGGTCAGACTAGGGGTAAATTTGTGATTTCCCATCCAGTTTTCAAGGATTCATTTGAATAATTGGGATTACCCAATTTGAAGGGTATTTCAGAGCTACACAGTTAAGGCTACTGTACATAGCACAAGCAGAAAACTATAATTCAAAGTGGAAAGGGATGATGTTTAAGCAGGGAGAAAGTTCCAGAAACAAGGAGAGACTGGGATTTTGGATGCAGGCCTTTAAGGAGAATAACAATAATCATACAGAATATTATATCCATAAAGTAGCAGAAAGTATTCTAAGAATGAAGCCAACATGGGAATGGAGAAAGGAGATTCTGCCGATAGAGATGTCTGTAATTAGGGATGTAGACAATAGACAAGAGGGGTCCGGAATTTATTGGTGAAAACTGGCAAAGAAACCAAGGTATTGGGAGCAAATAACTAGAGAGGGAAAGATAGAATGGGAAGATGCCAAGAATTTATTTGAACTGCAGGTTAGAGAATGCCTTCCCTATCAAGGATTAATGTCAGAGTATAGGCAAAGAGAAAGAAATACGGGGGTCCTAAATGAAAGACCAGCACTGGTAGAGTTTTTTTTTAGACTCTAGAACAGAAGCCACCATTAAAAAAGGAATAATTAGTAGAGCATATAAAATAATTGCATGATAACTATAAGAATCAATCAAATGAGGTTAGTAGAGATTGGGAAGAGAGATTGGATAAGCAATTCACAAGGAAACAATGGGAGGATATAGGTTTATCTCTCAAATATGCAACAAAATCTAAAAGATTTAGGATTTTTGCGTGGAAATGTTTAGATATTTTTATACTCCAAGTAGACTCCAGAGAATTTTTCCTCAGGTAGATAGAAAAGAGGATTACCGGCCTCAAAGAGATGCCCTATGGAGACCGTCTCAAAAAACTTCAGCTTTACTCCGTTGCATATCGCCTACTCAGAGGCGATCTCTGCCTAACACACAAAGCTATGTCAAACCCAGAGCTTTTAGACATGCTCCACTTAAAGGAATCCCAATCCCTATGAGCTACACACTCTAGGGACCTAAACCTCATCACCACAATAAACAGAATATGCTGGAGGGATAAATTCCTGTCCCAGAGACTTCCCATACTCTGGAACAAACTACCTATCTATATCAAACAAAGCTCCTCATTAGCACTGTTCAAGAAAAATCTTGATGATTGGATGGGAGATAGGAAATTCACCCCGGGGATCACTTCTGTGGCTCTGCTCGACAGTGGCACAGGAAAATAATTTTCTTGGGTGGCGAAAGCCAGGGTACCTTAGACTAGGCTTATATAGGCCCTTGGGCCAATAGCCTAGTACCTACCTATGAACCTAAAATGTATGAAGTGTGACAGGGAAGAAGGAGGTAATTAGGAACATATTTTCTGGGAGTGCAGTGAGTTGGCGAACTTTAAGAATTCCCTGTGGTATTCTCTGTCAGAGATGCTTGGTGGGCAGATTAGTGTGACGAGGGAGATGATTTTTCTGAGCTATAATACAGAATCGGAATTGCTTAGACATGGTAAGGCCTTGCTGTCTCTAATTATGATGCCTGCCAAAAAAGCAATTACTAGAAAATGGAAATCTGCATCTAAACCATAACCAACTATATTAGAAGTAGTGAATATAGTAACAGAGATAAAACAATTGGAACTGAGATCTTTCGAAAAAGGTAGGAGCAAACTGCACAGGAAAAAATAGGAATTGTGGGAACAGTTCATACAGGGGAGGAATGAGGTTTAAAAGAAGGCAAGACTTAAATGAGCTATGTAATGTTTGACTGAAAACTATTGGGTAGATTGTAAGTGATGTATAAAATTTCTCTGTGTGGAAGATTTTCAGTCCATATATATCTAGTTAATCACTGTATATTAATCAGATCAGACAAAAGTAGTAGAAGTAGCGAACTTAAACTCGTCTTTAAGTAAAAAAAAAAAAACAATAAAAATAATAAAAAATATATAATTGTACAGAATTACTAAGTATTCAAAAGTAATCCAAGCAAGGCAGGCAGTCTGTTTCTAGTCGAAAATCCTTTATTAAGTACACAGACAAGCGATCAAAGTAAAACAAAAGTAGAGCAATAGTTTCCTCACAAGCTTTCTAAATATACACACATATATATATATATATATATATATATATATATATATACTTTTCATCAGGCAAGGGAGAGTTTATTGTGCTGTAAAACAAAGTGTTATTGGTACACATGTTAAATTCACATCCCTTCCCTCATCAGTGTGACATTCGAGCTGGTCCTGCCCTACTTAGTAGCTGTCATAATAATATAGCCTTTATGTGCTTTAAATACAATTTATAATGATGCGGTACCTCTTATTTAACCAGATTATTAAGTAGATTATTAAGTGTGTGATTTTATCCAAGACAATGTACTACATGACTGGAAATATATCAACCTTAGTCCATTTGGCAATCAAAAAAAAAAAATATATATATATATATATAAATATATATGTATACACTTTGCATGTAAAAAATCAGTTATAAAAATCATATTCTGTTTTCATAACCTATTGTTAACAAAGATCGCAACTGATTTTTTACATGCAAAGTGTATCCCCTGGATTTACTAGTCTTCCGTGCAGGACTAGTCTAGTCCTGCACGGAAGCGGCAGTTTAGGAGGTGGATGGCAGCGTGCCATGCATATGAATGAAGGCGCGCTGCCTGAACTCCCGGTCCTACACGGAGTGTGGACGAGTGCAGGGGGCATGTCTGAGAGCAGAGCTATCGCAATAAACACGCCCCTGCAAATTAGAACAGCAGAAAGTGTAAATAAATGAGCAAGACCGCTCATAGGTGTCCACATATCCCAACCAACAGTGCCCCATGTGTACAATAGCAACAGGACATAAAAATGAAAAGAAGAAACCCCTTTATTTTTTTTTTAAAACTCCGAGTATAGCTAACCATAGGTGTGTGGGTATGCCCATCGCTTAGTTATGGTTAAAGAGGCTGAAAAGGCTGAAGAGGATAACAAGAAAGATATATGCAAATGAAGCAGCACAGCAATAGTGTAGTGGTCAGAGCATCCGCCTAACGAGCAGGCATTCCCAGTTCAAGTCCCACTACAGCACATACCATTTTCCATTTGAAATCTGTATATGAGCATTTCTTTACATTTTTTTGCTGTATAACCTACTAAATAACATTTAAATGTGAACTGGACTACTGCATTAAATGCACATGTGAAGTGTCAGTGTCATAATGAATAAGGCACTAGTAAGAAGGTCTAAGCACAAATAAGCAGTAGTAAACATATATAAGCATTAGTAAGTGTGTTTAAGTGCATTTGCATGGGGGTAAGCATTGCCTACACAGATTAAGCTAAAGTAGAAGCTGAGTGTAAGAAACTGTAACCGAAGGTTAACATTGCTTAGCTCCACGCAAACCCGTGTACCACTGCTTTAAAGTGCCTTAATCACTTTGTACTCAACGGCCTGTGTTCAGCCCAGCAACACAATAAACAGTTTCTGCAAGGCTCGAACTCAGGACCCTGTACACCACAGTCACAGTAGTTAACCTCTAAGCCATCATAGCAATACATATAAACGAGGTATCAGCAAACTAATCCTCACCACAGGAAAATCAAACCAAACATGTGAACTGAATCTATGTACAGTGTGATGTTGTATAACCTGCCACAGAACATAAATATGTGGACTGGAGTACCGCAGTAAGTATAGATTTGAGGTGTTATTGTAATAAAGTGTAGAAGTCCCCATACAGTGTATAGACACATGAATCATGGATGCCAGACACATATATAACCTGTAATGAATAATAAATCACTGCCAAAAGGCAAATATAGTGCTAATTAACTATTAAGCAATGCTAACCGCAGCACAGCTCAACTTAGTAAGTGTAAGCAATGTGTAGGGGAGCCATTTCAATCTGCCCAGTGGTTTACCTCTTTAAGAAGTGCCAACCTTAGGTAAGCCCATAGCTTAGCCTTTTCAAAACCGGCCAATCACAGAAAAGTGTGGGAAATCAGCCCTACTTAAACACAAGAGGCGGGAATACAGCTCATAACTGGTTGTAGCTTCCCCTTGCAGGCACTGTGGCAGTAAGGGGAGAAGGTGTGTGCTTCCGGGCGCAGTGCTGGTGCATCCAGGAGTCCAAGGTCATGGCTGGACTCTTAGTTAAAGACCATGCACAGAGACTGCTGCAGGGCCAATACCAGGGCTCCCAATATAAGGCGGAGGCCTGGGACCGTCTCGCCCGTGACCTCACCAGTGCCACTGTCATACCCCGAACTGGTGAGCAGATCAGGCACCACTATGCAGATCTGAAGCGACGGAAGGGGGACCTCTTGGAGGAGTAGCACCAAGAGGCTAGAGCATCAGGGGATGTCCCAGCCGTGTGTAAGTATCAGTCCACAACCTGTTTAATAATTGCCAGCTCAGGTATATCATGTATAGGTATGGCTAAATATTCCTCCTATGTCCCCCACAGCTGCATTGGAGCAGGCCGCAAACCAGGAGGCCCACATCAGCCACCTGGCACGGTTGCGACGCGAGGCAGGTCAGTAATACTTATGCTTTTACTGTCATAGGAAATAAAAATAGTAGTAAATTAATTGCTAGTATAAAACCTGTATTGTTCAAGGCAAGTACTGCATACACTAGAGAATATGGCTGGAAGAGTCTCATATTGTTAGTATGGCGATAAAAGTGTAATACCCTGACAAAACAGGTTCAACTGCTAGATTGTATATCTATATTCTGGTATCATATGGTAATGTAGATTTGCAGTCATGTAATAGTACTGTTGTATTAAGCACTGTTACCCACACCATGCTCCATAAATCGAATGTGTAGGAATGCCTGTAAATAACAGGTGTAATCCCCAGAGGCCATTTAGTACAACTGAGACATACATAGACAGTAAAGAGAAAAATTGCAGACAACCAAAACTGAATAGCACATGTAACTGAGATATGAAGTGTTGGTTTTTTAGCACACACAGCCACGGTTCGAATCCTGCCAGTGGTAGTAGTCTGCATACAGAATCATACCCCACAACTGTACAGATATGTCCAGAATGTCTATCAAAATGGCCCGTATCAATTGCCTGTCATCCTGTCCTCCTGGGAAATCAGTGGAATGATCCCAGACGTATAGGCAGCAAACAATAAATACAACTGATTGACGCACATCCATGACAAACATCTGGCACACTAGCAACTCCCCAATACCTTATGTGACTAAGAAGCCACGGATGTCCCATTTACACCCCAACTTGTTAACGTGTGGTCAGAGTGTGTACAGTAACAGAGTGAGCTGTATGTGCATAATAGTAATGTGGAACCTGGTACTGTGTGTGGGAACATTCAGGTAGTGCTAATAAACATTCCTCCCACAGGTTTGTCAGATACCAACACTGTGCCCAGAAATACAAGAATGATATACAGTTGCTCTGAATAATGAGGTGTTACACATCACTGTCGCCCACACAGTCCAACAACATATACATTTCTAAGAAATCTGTATAAGAGTGTTATTATACAAGGTTAGAATGCATAACCACAGGGGATTAATAAGACAGAAAGCTGTTTGGAAATATAAGACAATATCAATATAGCAGACACAACTGTGATGGACAGTGTTCAAGTTGTAGCAGACACAGCCATGATCTGAATCCTGGGAGTGGAATTAGACTGTATACAGATTTATATCCCTCAACTGTACACATGGAATGTCCAGTATGTGTGCCCATATCTGCTGCCTGTCCCCCTGGTAAGTCTGCGGCATGATCCCAGATGTGTAGCCAGCAAACAGGGAATACAAGTGATTGTCAACCATCATGAGAAGACACCTGTCACTGTAGCAACCCCCAAAACCATTAGGAGAGTAATATCGCAAGTATGTCCTATCTACACTCCCATGTTGTTAAGCTGTGACCAGAGTGTGCACAGTAACAGAGTGAGTATTATGTGCAGAATACTAATGTGTAATCTGGAACTTTGTGTGGCAACAGTTAGGTAGTGCTAACAAACATTGCTGTCACAGGTACGTTGGATACAAACAATGTGCTGATAAATACAGACCAATATAACCTGTACTGGTACTGTCCACCCTGGTATTGTAGGGGATTGTGAGTGTTGCAGTTTCTCTGAATAAGAAAGTATCACTGGTCACTGTCACCCATACTGTGCTACATAATATAACTGTGTAGGAAAGCATGTATGTGTGTGTGCCAGGTCACTAAAGGTGGAAGAGGGCAATATTCCAGATATGTCCAGCCGCACCAGCACGTGGTCAGCACATGGCCAGAGTCTGTGCAGAAAGAGTTGGATAGCATAGTGCAAAACATCACCCTGGAATCCGGGTGTACGTGTACAAACAGTCAGTGTTAACAAACATTCCCTCCACAGGTATACCGGGTAAGAGGTGTATATTGCAGGTAAAACCGGTTCATGTGTAATGATGATGACAGCCATATCAGTGTCCAGTATAGGTTTATAGGGTAGTGTAGTAAGACTTTTAAGGTACAGATAACAGTACTGACTAGGAAAGTAATGCTGAGTACAGGAATATACTACTTGTTAGTTGACATCTTTCTCTCCCCCACCTTATCTCCAACTATAATCAACATACCCACCCCAGCTGGCATGTACTGACTTTGATAATGGACAGTCATTTGATAAATATTCTAATGGTTCCCATGCATGTTCCATATTGAATTATTCCAACATTGTTGGCATGGTGCCATCAACGTACCTGCATGCTGTTCTTATTACCACTGTGGTCCCATGTATGCATGTGTTCTGTTTGCTATGCAACTATTCCGTATCTGGTGTTTGGGTTAATGGGAATATCTATGCATGCTCTATTACCTAACCCTGGAATGTATTGACTATTACTAACCCATGTATGATGTTGGAATCTACGCACTGTAACATGCTTGGTAAGGCTGGTCCCAGCGGACCCACCTGCCCCACCTCGGCTGGCCGAGGCACCGGACACCAGCATGTTTGGGGCCCAACCCCACACCTCCCTGTCCATTGGTCCTGCACCACCTTCAGGTGGAACCGCCTCAAGGGATGGGGCTTGTCTTCCCCCGGGAGTGGACATAGACAGACACCTGTCACCTGTTGCCAGGTAGGGGGCGTGGTGTGTAGAGCAATCAACAAGCAGTTTGGTGATTATCTACGCCAACTTGAGGGCCGCATGTTGCAACTAGAGAGTCAGGCTAGCTCTGCGGCTCAGCGCCCAGCACAGCCACCTTCGGGGCTCTGAAGGTGCAGTGGTGACTGCCCATGGGTGGGGACCTCAATCCCACTGTTACCACTAGGAGGCTTTTCCGATATCCCAACACCCCTCCCCATCAAGGTGTTTACCCCCAAATGTGTCATATAACGCCCCTGTATGCGTCTTGTGTGTCTTGTCTGTTAACCTACCCAGCCTACCTCCCCAAATATACCTACTACCCCTCCCCAACATCCCACTCTCACCTGAAAAAAAAAGGGCAATCTGTTCCCACAAAAAATTGAGGGTCCAAATCTACCTCCATATTCAGTGTATATGCACAGCTGTTGCTGTAGAAGAAATGGGCAGCTATGGACCTTCCCTACACCTTTCCTGAACATCCCTGGCTATCTTGCCTACTGTCTTTCCTCTTTGTGCCCCTTTTTCACCACTTTCCTATCACCACTCTTTCTTTTCTTTTAAAGAAATTAGTGCGGGGGGTAAGCAGGAGTAGGCACTTTTAAGCAGCAGTAAGTGGGTTTCAGCCTGTTTGCGCGTGGATAAGCTATGCCTACACAGGTGAAGCAGTTTAGATGCTAACAGAGTATAAGAACTGTAACCGGAACTTAGCAGTGCTTACATCCACACAAACCCACTTACAACTGCTTTTAAAGTGCCTTTATCACTCTGTATGCAATGGCCCATGTTCTGCCCAGCAACAAAATAAACAGCTCTTGCAAGTCTTGAACCCAGGACCCTGCACTCCATACACAAAGTGATTTACCACTAAACCATGGCAGATATACATAACCCTGATGTTTTCACAGACATATCATCCAGCACAATCAGTCAACAGTACAGGAAATGTAGCAATTTCATACCACACAACCTGTTAATGTAAGAAATCTGGACAAAGTATGCCACAATGTGGGTACAAATAGGGATATATGTCAACTACTGCTCTAATACACTTAAAATGTTGCTAGTTACGCATTTGTATGTATTAGAACACATGTGTAGAAGGAGATGAAGTCTGAAACAAAAAGTGTCGGCACTAGTTACTGACTTCAGTGCTGCAATCATCCATGTTAATTACTAAGAGAATGAGGTACAGGCCAAAATATGAGCCGAACATGCATGGTCATATGGGCAGATATATATCTGTAAATGTAGACGGATAGCTATATGTAGATATATATAAATGTATGACTCACAAATAATCATATAACATCAATTATATATAGATGCATAAATATGTTCATATGTATGTGTATATATATGTGTATATATATATATATATATATATATATATATATATATATGAGATATATATATAGGTACATACACATATACACAGACAAAAGGTATTAATAGCCATACATATGTAGAAGTAGTGTGGAAGTACTGGGTACAAAGTATATCCCTCAGCAACAAGCCCTGTAGCTGCCACCTGTGAAATGTGTAGTGTGGTAAACATTCCCACAAATGAGAATACTTACATTAAACATATACCCACCCACAATTTTTAAGGACATGACACGGCACACAGGTATGCATACACAGAAAACCTTTATTTGTGTACAATACACTAATGTATGCCAGTACTTTCACCACATAAATTTTGAAATATGTAACAGTGATGAATGCAAGGCTCACACAAAACAGTAGATGCAAGCAATGCAGATATATACCATACTATGCTGTCCAGGCCAAGACCTTTAATTAGTACAACAGTAGACACAGGATTTGCCTTCAAGATAAGTAACAATCAGCAATTACAGATGTAGTTAAGCAGCCTCCAATTACACCCTGTAGTCAAGCCCTAGGGGGAAATGTAGCACTTGTGGTAATGTCACA